>NW_028132811.1:0-123399 GCF_964374135.1 Grampus griseus | reverse complement strand
TGTGAAATATAAAATCACCACAGACCTACGGCATATCAAGAGGACTCTACTCAACATTGCGTCATAAGCTACATGGGAGAAGGACCCGAAGAAGAATAGATATATGTGTACGTGTAAAACAACCACATCTTGCACACCTAGAACAAGCAAAACATTGTAATCAAATTTGCCCTGATACAAAATAAAAATTAAATTTAAAAAACGAACGGCAAGTAACGAGACATAAACCTAAGGGGCTTTTTCCTGGCGCCCTGCATTCTAATTTACAACTTACAACACAACTTCCATTATGGCTCTGTTGCCCTAGTAACCAGATTTGGTAAGGAGAAGTGCTGCCGCCTTCTGGCCGTTTCCCACAACAGCGCTAATGGTCACTTAATATTCAAAAGAACTGCAGGCCTGTAAATGACACCTGCCATCAAAAAAAAAAAAGAATCCTGGGGTCGTAAATCGACCAGAAAATTCAAAAGACGTCAACATTTCAAGAAGACAATTTCAAGAGGCATGTTTCACGCCCATTCTGTCTTCTTTTTTTCCTTTAAAATAAAAGGGGATTTAAAAATGCTCAACATCAGCAATTAATAGAGCCATGCAAATCCAATCTACAGAAATGTTCACCTCACAGCCGTCAGAATGATCTTCAGCAAAAAGTCTACAAAGAATAAATGCTGAAGGGGTTTCAGAAAACTGTGTACCCACTAGCTGCTGGGGGGATGTAAACTGGTAACAGCCGGCAGGGAGAACATAATGGAGGTGCGTTTAAGGGTAAAAACTGAGCTACCATGCGATCTGGTAGGTCCTCTGATGCGCCTATCACCTGAGCAGAGCAGAATGGAAGAGACACAGGCTGGCAATCCTGCACGGCAGAAACATTTAATATAGCCAAGACTTGGAAGAAACCAAAATGTCCAGCAACAGGAAAATGCACAAAGAGGAAGTGGTCCATGTCAACAATGGAATATTAGCCACGGAAAACAATGAAACAGTGCCGTTTGCACCACCATATAAGGACCTAGAGATAACCACCCCACTTGAAGTAAGAAAGAAACTGAAAGACAGATATCCTATGACATCACTTATAGGTGTTACCTCAAAATTGATACTCATGAACTTATTTCCAAGAGAAGGAAAAGCATGGATTAAGAAAACAAAATTACGTTTAGCCGAATGGAAAGGTGAAAGGAATGTATGAATTATGATATGGGGGTTAACAGACATGTACTAATACAGATGAAATATATAACCACAAAATACCTATGGAACGCCAAGAGGTCTACTCAACACTCTAATAATAACCTACACGGGAAAGGATCCAAAGAGGAATAGACGGATACGTTGATATGATGAACCAGATTCTGTACGCTTAGGAGAAAGTGCATTTTTTTATCAAATTTGCTCTGACACGTCATAAAAATTTAATTTAAAAAACAAGAAGTAGGAGATATAAGCTCTTGGGGGTTTGCCCTGGCACATTCCCCTCTCATCTGCAGGCTACTAACACCATTTCCAGGAAAGCTCTGTCGCCCAAGAACCCAGAGCTGCAAAGGTACAAATGCTGCCGCCTTGTGGCCGTTTCCCGCAAGAGCGGCTTTAAGCCCGCAGCTAATGGTCACTTAATAGCCACAAGGACTCAGGGCCGTAAAGGACACCTGCCCTAAAATATTGTGCTGAGGTAGGGAACGGACAAAACAATTCAAAACAGGGGCTTCCCTGGTGGCGCAGTGGTTGAGAGTCCGCCTGCCGACGCAGGGGACACGGGTTCGTGCCCCGGTGCGGGAAGATCCCACATGCCGTGGAGTGGCTGGGCCCGTGAGCCAGGGCCGCTGAGCCTGCGCGTCCAGAGCCTGTGCTCCGCAACGGGAGAGGCCGAAACAGTGAGAGGCCCGCGTACCGCAAAAATAAATAAGTAAATAAATAAATAAATAAAAAGGAAAGTGGATAAAAGCTCAACCTCAGGAATTATTAGACTCATGCAAATCTAATCTACAAAAAGTTTGCAACTCACACCTGTCGACTGACGATCAGCAAAAATTCTACAAACAATCAATACTGAAGGGGCTTTAGAGAACTGTGTACCCTCTAGCTGCTGGTGAGATGTAAAGTGCTAACAGCCAATAAGAACAGAAAGGAGCTGCCTTTAGAAGTAAAACTTGAGGTACCGTTCAATCCAGCAGTCACACCCCTGGGCCTCTCACCTGAGAAGACCAGAAGCGAGAAGACCCGGGCTGCAACAGCTGCACTGCGGCCTTATTCACAATAGCCAAGACGGTGAAGCTACCAAAATGTCCATCAACAGACGAATGGATTAAGAAGAAGTGGTCCACGTACGCAATGGAATATTAACCACGGAAAGCAATGAAACACTGCTCTTTCAGGCACCACAGACGAGCTTGGAGATGATCACAGAACATGGGGTAAGTCGGAAAGCCAAAGACCTACATCCTATGATATCACTTATAGGCGTTATCTAGTAACTGACACAAATGAACATATCTGCACAGAGCAAGACGCTCACAGACTTAGAAAACAACTACGCTTATCTAAAAGGAAAGGTGGGCGGAACGGATAAATTAAGGTTAGCGTTACCATACGTATACAAATACATGTTATACACATATATCAAAAAGACCGACCACGTAGCAAGGGAGGTGTACGGAACACTCTGTAATACTTTACATGGGAAGAGGATCTGTACATGAATAGACGTATATAATGTACAAATGAACCAGATTGTGTACACCTAGGACAAACAGTAGTCTAATCATTACCCCGATTAAAATCATTTAAAAAACCAACCAGAAGTGATGCGACATAAACTTATGGGCGTTTCTCCTGGCACATTCCATTCTAATTTACAACCTAGGAACACGACTTCCAGAAAGGCTCTGCTGCCCTAGTACCCAGATTTGGGAATGGAGAAATGCTGCCGCCTTGTGGCCGTCTCCCAAAACAGCAGCTTTAAACCCAGTGCTAACGGTCATTCAATAGTCACCAAACGTGCAGGCCTGTAAATAACACCTGCCCTCCAAAAAAATCCTGGGGTCAAACATCGACCAAAAATTCGAAAGAAGGCAACATTCCAAGAAAACGATTTCAAGAGGTATACTGTACCCCCACGTTTTTCTTTTCTTTTCTTTTCTTTTAAAAGAAAAGAAACAGGCGTGGAAAAATGATGAATTTTAGGAATTTTTAAAGACATGCAAACCCAAATTACAAACACCTATCCGCTCACAGCACTCGGAATGGCCATTAGCAAAAATGCTGCAAACAATAAATGTGGAGAAACGCGTACCCTCGGTTCTAGGGGGGACGTGGTAAGAGCCACTGATGAAAACACAGTGGCGGTGCTTTGAAAAGGGAAACATTGAGCTACTAGTCAATCAGTCACACCCACTGCTGGGCCTATCACCTGAGAAAACGAGAATCAAAAGGCACAGGCTGGCAATCCTGCACCCCGGCAATACTTACCATAGCCGACACTTGGAAGCAACGAAAATGTCCATCAACAGAGGAGTGCACCAAGAAGAAGTGGTCCATGTACACGATGGAATAGTACTCCACTAGAAAATATGAATTCAAAAAACAAACATGAGTAAGGACACATAAGCTTTGGGGGGTTTATCAGGGCACATGGCAGTCTAATTGATATCTGAGGAACACCACTGGCAGGAAGGTCTGTCTCCCTAGGTACCAGAGTGGGCAACGTAGAAATGCTGCCGGCCTCTGGCCGATACCTGCAACAGCAGCTCGCAAATCTGTGCGAATGGTCACTTCATATGCACAAGTACTGCAGGGCTGCAAAGGAAACCTGCCCTCAAAATGTCCTGACGCAGGTAAAGGCCAAAATATTTCAAAATGTGGCACATATTTCAAGAAAACAATTTGAAGACGTAAGCTGTCATAACAGTTTGAAAAATAAAAGGACGTGCCTCAAAGCTCAATTTCAAGGGATTATGAGACACATGCAAATCCAACCACAAAGAGCTATCGACTCACACCAGTCAGAATAACCATCAGCAAAGAAACTACAAACGATCAATGCTGAAGAGGTTGTGGAGACAGGCAGACCCTCAGTCTCAAGTGGGACGTAACCTGGTAAGAGCCACTCCTGGGAACAGAATGGAGGTGCCTGTAAAAGGTACACATTCAGCTACCCTATGATCCAGCAGGCCCACTCCGTGGCCTATAGCCTAAGAAGACAGAATTGGAAAGACACAGGCAGGAAATCTGCACTGCAGCAGTATTACAATAGCCAAGGCGTGGAAGCAACCAAAAGTCCATCAACAGATGAGTGGACAAAGAAGAACTGCTACGTGTAGAGATGGAATATTAGCTTGGGTAAAAAATGAACCAATGCCACTTGTAGCACCACAGATGAGTCTAGAGGTGATCACGCAACTTGCAGTAAGCGAGAAAGCAAAAGACACCTAACGTACGATATCACTTATAGGGGTTACCTAAAAATTGATACCAGTGAAGATATTTCCACAGAGACATCCAATCACAGATTCATTAAGCAAACTTATGGTTCACCACACGGAAAGGTGTGAGGATTGGATACATCAGGACATTGGGGTTAACAGAGATATACAAACACATGTGAAATATAAAATCACCACAGACCTACGGCATATCAAGAGGACTCTACTCAACATTGCGTCATAAGCTACATGGGAGAAGGACCCGAAGAAGAATAGATATATGTGTACGTGTAAAACAACCACATCTTGCACACCTAGAACAAGCAAAACATTGTAATCAAATTTGCCCTGATACAAAATAAAAATTAAATTTAAAAAACGAACGGCAAGTAACGAGACATAAACCTAAGGGGCTTTTTCCTGGCGCCCTGCATTCTAATTTACAACTTACAACACAACTTCCATTATGGCTCTGTTGCCCTAGTAACCAGATTTGGTAAGGAGAAGTGCTGCCGCCTTCTGGCCGTTTCCCACAACAGCGCTAATGGTCACTTAATATTCAAAAGAACTGCAGGCCTGTAAATGACACCTGCCATCAAAAAAAAAAGAATCCTGGGGTCGTAAATCGACCAGAAAATTCAAAAGACGTCAACATTTCAAGAAGACAATTTCAAGAGGCATGTTTCACGCCCATTCTGTCTTCTTTTTTTCCTTTAAAATAAAAGGGGATTTAAAAATGCTCAACATCAGCAATTAATAGAGCCATGCAAATCCAATCTACAGAAATGTTCACCTCACAGCCGTCAGAATGATCTTCAGCAAAAAGTCTACAAAGAATAAATGCTGAAGGGGTTTCAGAAAACTGTGTACCCACTAGCTGCTGGGGGGATGTAAACTGGTAACAGCCGGCAGGGAGAACATAATGGAGGTGCGTTTAAGGGTAAAAACTGAGCTACCATGCGATCTGGTAGGTCCTCTGATGCGCCTATCACCTGAGCAGAGCAGAATGGAAGAGACACAGGCTGGCAATCCTGCACGGCAGAAACATTTAATATAGCCAAGACTTGGAAGAAACCAAAATGTCCAGCAACAGGAAAATGCACAAAGAGGAAGTGGTCCATGTCAACAATGGAATATTAGCCACGGAAAACAATGAAACAGTGCCGTTTGCACCACCATATAAGGACCTAGAGATAACCACCCCACTTGAAGTAAGAAAGAAACTGAAAGACAGATATCCTATGACATCACTTATAGGTGTTACCTCAAAATTGATACTCATGAACTTATTTCCAAGAGAAGGAAAAGCATGGATTAAGAAAACAAAATTACGTTTAGCCGAATGGAAAGGTGAAAGGAATGTATGAATTATGATATGGGGGTTAACAGACATGTACTAATACAGATGAAATATATAACCACAAAATACCTATGGAACGCCAAGAGGTCTACTCAACACTCTAATAATAACCTACACGGGAAAGGATCCAAAGAGGAATAGACGGATACGTTGATATGATGAACCAGATTCTGTACGCTTAGGAGAAAGTGCATTTTTTTATCAAATTTGCTCTGACACGTCATAAAAATTTAATTTAAAAAACAAGAAGTAGGAGATATAAGCTCTTGGGGGTTTGCCCTGGCACATTCCCCTCTCATCTGCAGGCTACTAACACCATTTCCAGGAAAGCTCTGTCGCCCAAGAACCCAGAGCTGCAAAGGTACAAATGCTGCCGCCTTGTGGCCGTTTCCCGCAAGAGCGGCTTTAAGCCCGCAGCTAATGGTCACTTAATAGCCACAAGGACTCAGGGCCGTAAAGGACACCTGCCCTAAAATATTGTGCTGAGGTAGGGAACGGACAAAACAATTCAAAACAGGGGCTTCCCTGGTGGCGCAGTGGTTGAGAGTCCGCCTGCCGACGCAGGGGACACGGGTTCGTGCCCCGGTGCGGGAAGATCCCACATGCCGTGGAGTGGCTGGGCCCGTGAGCCAGGGCCGCTGAGCCTGCGCGTCCAGAGCCTGTGCTCCGCAACGGGAGAGGCCGAAACAGTGAGAGGCCCGCGTACCGCAAAAATAAATAAGTAAATAAATAAATAAATAAAAAGGAAAGTGGATAAAAGCTCAACCTCAGGAATTATTAGACTCATGCAAATCTAATCTACAAAAAGTTTGCAACTCACACCTGTCGACTGACGATCAGCAAAAATTCTACAAACAATCAATACTGAAGGGGCTTTAGAGAACTGTGTACCCTCTAGCTGCTGGTGAGATGTAAAGTGCTAACAGCCAATAAGAACAGAAAGGAGCTGCCTTTAGAAGTAAAACTTGAGGTACCGTTCAATCCAGCAGTCACACCCCTGGGCCTCTCACCTGAGAAGACCAGAAGCGAGAAGACCCGGGCTGCAACAGCTGCACTGCGGCCTTATTCACAATAGCCAAGACGGTGAAGCTACCAAAATGTCCATCAACAGACGAATGGATTAAGAAGAAGTGGTCCACGTACGCAATGGAATATTAACCACGGAAAGCAATGAAACACTGCTCTTTCAGGCACCACAGACGAGCTTGGAGATGATCACAGAACATGGGGTAAGTCGGAAAGCCAAAGACCTACATCCTATGATATCACTTATAGGCGTTATCTAGTAACTGACACAAATGAACATATCTGCACAGAGCAAGACGCTCACAGACTTAGAAAACAACTACGCTTATCTAAAAGGAAAGGTGGGCGGAACGGATAAATTAAGGTTAGCGTTACCATACGTATACAAATACATGTTATACACATATATCAAAAAGACCGACCACGTAGCAAGGGAGGTGTACGGAACACTCTGTAATACTTTACATGGGAAGAGGATCTGTACATGAATAGACGTATATAATGTACAAATGAACCAGATTGTGTACACCTAGGACAAACAGTAGTCTAATCATTACCCCGATTAAAATCATTTAAAAAACCAACCAGAAGTGATGCGACATAAACTTATGGGCGTTTCTCCTGGCACATTCCATTCTAATTTACAACCTAGGAACACGACTTCCAGAAAGGCTCTGCTGCCCTAGTACCCAGATTTGGGAATGGAGAAATGCTGCCGCCTTGTGGCCGTCTCCCAAAACAGCAGCTTTAAACCCAGTGCTAACGGTCATTCAATAGTCACCAAACGTGCAGGCCTGTAAATAACACCTGCCCTCCAAAAAAATCCTGGGGTCAAACATCGACCAAAAATTCGAAAGAAGGCAACATTCCAAGAAAACGATTTCAAGAGGTATACTGTACCCCCACGTTTTTCTTTTCTTTTCTTTTCTTTTAAAAGAAAAGAAACAGGCGTGGAAAAATGATGAATTTTAGGAATTTTTAAAGACATGCAAACCCAAATTACAAACACCTATCCGCTCACAGCACTCGGAATGGCCATTAGCAAAAATGCTGCAAACAATAAATGTGGAGAAACGCGTACCCTCGGTTCTAGGGGGGACGTGGTAAGAGCCACTGATGAAAACACAGTGGCGGTGCTTTGAAAAGGGAAACATTGAGCTACTAGTCAATCAGTCACACCCACTGCTGGGCCTATCACCTGAGAAAACGAGAATCAAAAGGCACAGGCTGGCAATCCTGCACCCCGGCAATACTTACCATAGCCGACACTTGGAAGCAACGAAAATGTCCATCAACAGAGGAGTGCACCAAGAAGAAGTGGTCCATGTACACGATGGAATAGTACTCCACTAGAAAATATGAATTCAAAAAACAAACATGAGTAAGGACACATAAGCTTTGGGGGGTTTATCAGGGCACATGGCAGTCTAATTGATATCTGAGGAACACCACTGGCAGGAAGGTCTGTCTCCCTAGGTACCAGAGTGGGCAACGTAGAAATGCTGCCGGCCTCTGGCCGATACCTGCAACAGCAGCTCGCAAATCTGTGCGAATGGTCACTTCATATGCACAAGTACTGCAGGGCTGCAAAGGAAACCTGCCCTCAAAATGTCCTGACGCAGGTAAAGGCCAAAATATTTCAAAATGTGGCACATATTTCAAGAAAACAATTTGAAGACGTAAGCTGTCATAACAGTTTGAAAAATAAAAGGACGTGCCTCAAAGCTCAATTTCAAGGGATTATGAGACACATGCAAATCCAACCACAAAGAGCTATCGACTCACACCAGTCAGAATAACCATCAGCAAAGAAACTACAAACGATCAATGCTGAAGAGGTTGTGGAGACAGGCAGACCCTCAGTCTCAAGTGGGACGTAACCTGGTAAGAGCCACTCCTGGGAACAGAATGGAGGTGCCTGTAAAAGGTACACATTCAGCTACCCTATGATCCAGCAGGCCCACTCCGTGGCCTATAGCCTAAGAAGACAGAATTGGAAAGACACAGGCAGGAAATCTGCACTGCAGCAGTATTACAATAGCCAAGGCGTGGAAGCAACCAAAAGTCCATCAACAGATGAGTGGACAAAGAAGAACTGCTACGTGTAGAGATGGAATATTAGCTTGGGTAAAAAATGAACCAATGCCACTTGTAGCACCACAGATGAGTCTAGAGGTGATCACGCAACTTGCAGTAAGCGAGAAAGCAAAAGACACCTAACGTACGATATCACTTATAGGGGTTACCTAAAAATTGATACCAGTGAAGATATTTCCACAGAGACATCCAATCACAGATTCATTAAGCAAACTTATGGTTCACCACACGGAAAGGTGTGAGGATTGGATACATCAGGACATTGGGGTTAACAGAGATATACAAACACATGTGAAATATAAAATCACCACAGACCTACGGCATATCAAGAGGACTCTACTCAACATTGCGTCATAAGCTACATGGGAGAAGGACCCGAAGAAGAATAGATATATGTGTACGTGTAAAACAACCACATCTTGCACACCTAGAACAAGCAAAACATTGTAATCAAATTTGCCCTGATACAAAATAAAAATTAAATTTAAAAAACGAACGGCAAGTAACGAGACATAAACCTAAGGGGCTTTTTCCTGGCGCCCTGCATTCTAATTTACAACTTACAACACAACTTCCATTATGGCTCTGTTGCCCTAGTAACCAGATTTGGTAAGGAGAAGTGCTGCCGCCTTCTGGCCGTTTCCCACAACAGCGCTAATGGTCACTTAATATTCAAAAGAACTGCAGGCCTGTAAATGACACCTGCCATCAAAAAAAAAAAAGAATCCTGGGGTCGTAAATCGACCAGAAAATTCAAAAGACGTCAACATTTCAAGAAGACAATTTCAAGAGGCATGTTTCACGCCCATTCTGTCTTCTTTTTTTCCTTTAAAATAAAAGGGGATTTAAAAATGCTCAACATCAGCAATTAATAGAGCCATGCAAATCCAATCTACAGAAATGTTCACCTCACAGCCGTCAGAATGATCTTCAGCAAAAAGTCTACAAAGAATAAATGCTGAAGGGGTTTCAGAAAACTGTGTACCCACTAGCTGCTGGGGGGATGTAAACTGGTAACAGCCGGCAGGGAGAACATAATGGAGGTGCGTTTAAGGGTAAAAACTGAGCTACCATGCGATCTGGTAGGTCCTCTGATGCGCCTATCACCTGAGCAGAGCAGAATGGAAGAGACACAGGCTGGCAATCCTGCACGGCAGAAACATTTAATATAGCCAAGACTTGGAAGAAACCAAAATGTCCAGCAACAGGAAAATGCACAAAGAGGAAGTGGTCCATGTCAACAATGGAATATTAGCCACGGAAAACAATGAAACAGTGCCGTTTGCACCACCATATAAGGACCTAGAGATAACCACCCCACTTGAAGTAAGAAAGAAACTGAAAGACAGATATCCTATGACATCACTTATAGGTGTTACCTCAAAATTGATACTCATGAACTTATTTCCAAGAGAAGGAAAAGCATGGATTAAGAAAACAAAACTACGTTTAGCCGAATGGAAAGGTGAAAGGAATGTATGAATTATGATATGGGGGTTAACAGACATGTACTAATACAGATGAAATATATAACCACAAAATACCTATGGAACGCCAAGAGGTCTACTCAACACTCTAATAATAACCTACACGGGAAAGGATCCAAAGAGGAATAGACGGATACGTTGATATGATGAACCAGATTCTGTACGCTTAGGAGAAAGTGCATTTTTTTATCAAATTTGCTCTGACACGTCATAAAAATTTAATTTAAAAAACAAGAAGTAGGAGATATAAGCTCTTGGGGGTTTGCCCTGGCACATTCCCCTCTCATCTGCAGGCTACTAACACCATTTCCAGGAAAGCTCTGTCGCCCAAGAACCCAGAGCTGCAAAGGTAGAAATGCTGCCGCCTTGTGGCCGTTTCCCGCAAGAGCGGCTTTAAGCCCGCAGCTAATGGTCACTTAATAGCCACAAGGACTCAGGGCCGTAAAGGACACCTGCCCTAAAATATTGTGCTGAGGTAGGGAACGGACAAAACAATTCAAAACAGGGGCTTCCCTGGTGGCGCAGTGGTTGAGAGTCCGCCTGCCGACGCAGGGGTCACGGGTTCGTGCCCCGGTGCGGGAAGATCCCACATGCCGTGGAGTGGCTGGGCCCGTGAGCCAGGGCCGCTGAGCCTGCGCGTCCAGAGCCTGTGCTCCGCAACGGGAGAGGCCGAAACAGTGAGAGGCCCGCGTACCGCAAAAATAAATAAGTAAATAAATAAATAAATAAAAAGGAAAGTGGATAAAAGCTCAACCTCAGGAATTATTAGACTCATGCAAATCTAATCTACAAAAAGTTTGCAACTCACACCTGTCGACTGACGATCAGCAAAAATTCTACAAACAATCAATACTGAAGGGGCTTTAGAGAACTGTGTACCCTCTAGCTGCTGGTGAGATGTAAAGTGCTAACAGCCAATAAGAACAGAAAGGAGCTGCCTTTAGAAGTAAAACTTGAGGTACCGTTCAATCCAGCAGTCACACCCCTGGGCCTCTCACCTGCGAAGACCAGAAGCGAGAAGACCCGGGCTGCAACAGCTGCACTGCGGCCTTATTCACAATAGCCAAGACGGTGAAGCTACCAAAATGTCCATCAACAGACGAATGGATTAAGAAGAAGTGGTCCACGTACGCAATGGAATATTAACCACGGAAAACAATGAAACACTGCTCTTTCAGGCACCACAGACGAGCTTGGAGATGATCACAGAACATGGGGTAAGTCGGAAAGCCAAAGACCTACATCCTATGATATCATTTATAGGCGTTATCTAGTAACTGACACAAATGAACATATCTGCACAGAGCAAGACGCTCACAGACTTAGAAAACAACTACGCTTATCTAAAAGGAAAGGTGGGCGGAACGGATAAATTAAGGTTAGCGTTACCATACGTATACAAATACATGTTATACACATATATCAAAAAGACCGACCACGTAGCAAGGGAGGTGTACGGAACACTCTGTAATACTTTACATGGGAAGAGGATCTGTACATGAATAGACGTATATAATGTACAAATGAACCAGATTGTGTACACCTAGGACAAACAGTAGTCTAATCATTACCCCGATTAAAATCATTTAAAAAACCAACCAGAAGTGATGCGACATAAACTTATGGGCGTTTCTCCTGGCACATTCCATTCTAATTTACAACCTAGGAACACGACTTCCAGAAAGGCTCTGCTGCCCTAGTACCCAGATTTGGGAATGGAGAAATGCTGCCGCCTTGTGGCCGTCTCCCAAAACAGCAGCTTTAAACCCAGTGCTAATGGTCATTCAATAGTCACCAAACGTGCAGGCCTGTAAATAACACCTGCCCTCCAAAAAAATCCTGGGGTCAAACATCGACCAAAAATTCGAAAGAGGGCAACATTCCAAGAAAACGATTTCAAGAGGTATACTGTACCCCCACGTTTTTCTTTTCTTTTCTTTTCTTTTAAAAGAAAAGAAACAGGTGTGGAAAAATGATGAATTTTAGGAATTTTTAAAGACATGCAAACCCAAATTACAAACACCTATCCGCTCACAGCACTAGGAATGGCCATTAGCAAAAATGCTGCAAACAATAAATGTGGAGAAACGCGTACCCTCGGTTCTAGGGGGGACGTGGTAAGAGCCACTGATGAAAACACAGTGGCGGTGCTTTGAAAAGGGAAACATTGAGCTACTAGTCAATCAGTCACACCCACTGCTGGGCCTATCACCTGAGAAAACGAGAATCAAAAGGCACAGGCTGGCAATCCTGCACCCCGGCAATACTTACCATAGCCGACACTTGGAAGCAACGAAAATGTCCATCAACAGAGGAGTGCACCAAGAAGAAGTGGTCCATGTACACGATGGAATAGTACTCCACTAGAAAATATGAATTCAAAAAACAAACATGAGTAAGGACACATAAGCTTTGGGGGGTTTATCAGGGCACATGGCAGTCTAATTGATATCTGAGGAACACCACTGGCAGGAAGGTCTGTCTCCCTAGGTACCAGAGTGGGCAACGTAGAAATGCTGCCGGCCTCTGGCCGATACCTGCAACAGCAGCTCGCAAATCTGTGCGAATGGTCACTTCATATGCACAAGTACTGCAGGGCTGCAAAGGAAACCTGCCCTCAAAATGTCCTGACGCAGGTAAAGGCCAAAATATTTCAAAATGTGGCACATATTTCAAGAAAACAATTTGAAGACGTAAGCTGTCATAACAGTTTGAAAAATAAAAGGACGTGCCTCAAAGCTCAATTTCAAGGGATTATGAGACACATGCAAATCCAACCACAAAGAGCTATCGACTCACACCAGTCAGAATAACCATCAGCAAAGAAACTACAAACGATCAATGCTGAAGAGGTTGTGGAGACAGGCAGACCCTCAGTCTCAAGTGGGACGTAACCTGGTAAGAGCCACTCCTGGGAACAGAATGGAGGTGCCTGTAAAAGGTACACATTCAGCTACCCTATGATCCAGCAGGCCCACTCCGTGGCCTATAGCCTAAGAAGACAGAATTGGAAAGACACAGGCAGGAAATCTGCACTGCAGCAGTATTACAATAGCCAAGGCGTGGAAGCAACCAAAAGTCCATCAACAGATGAGTGGACAAAGAAGAACTGCTACGTGTAGAGATGGAATATTAGCTTGGGTAAAAAATGAACCAATGCCACTTGTAGCACCACAGATGAGTCTAGAGGTGATCACGCAACTTGCAGTAAGCGAGAAAGCAAAAGACACCTAACGTACGATATCACTTATAGGGGTTACCTAAAAATTGATACCAGTGAAGATATTTCCACAGAGACATCCAATCACAGATTCATTAAGCAAACTTATGGTTCACCACACGGAAAGGTGTGAGGATTGGATACATCAGGACATTGGGGTTAACAGAGATATACAAACACATGTGAAATATAAAATCACCACAGACCTACGGCATATCAAGAGGACTCTACTCAACATTGCGTCATAAGCTACATGGGAGAAGGACCCGAAGAAGAATAGATATATGTGTACGTGTAAAACAACCACATCTTGCACACCTAGAACAAGCAAAACATTGTAATCAAATTTGCCCTGATACAAAATAAAAATTAAATTTAAAAAACGAACGGCAAGTAACGAGACATAAACCTAAGGGGCTTTTTCCTGGCGCCCTGCATTCTAATTTACAACTTACAACACAACTTCCATTATGGCTCTGTTGCCCTAGTAACCAGATTTGGTAAGGAGAAGTGCTGCCGCCTTCTGGCCGTTTCCCACAACAGCGCTAATGGTCACTTAATATTCAAAAGAACTGCAGGCCTGTAAATGACACCTGCCATCAAAAAAAAAAGAATCCTGGGGTCGTAAATCGACCAGAAAATTCAAAAGACGTCAACATTTCAAGAAGACAATTTCAAGAGGCATGTTTCACGCCCATTCTGTCTTCTTTTTTTCCTTTAAAATAAAAGGGGATTTAAAAATGCTCAACATCAGCAATTAATAGAGCCATGCAAATCCAATCTACAGAAATGTTCACCTCACAGCCGTCAGAATGATCTTCAGCAAAAAGTCTACAAAGAATAAATGCTGAAGGGGTTTCAGAAAACTGTGTACCCACTAGCTGCTGGGGGGATGTAAACTGGTAACAGCCGGCAGGGAGAACATAATGGAGGTGCGTTTAAGGGTAAAAACTGAGCTACCATGCGATCTGGTAGGTCCTCTGATGCGCCTATCACCTGAGCAGAGCAGAATGGAAGAGACACAGGCTGGCAATCCTGCACGGCAGAAACATTTAATATAGCCAAGACTTGGAAGAAACCAAAATGTCCAGCAACAGGAAAATGCACAAAGAGGAAGTGGTCCATGTCAACAATGGAATATTAGCCACGGAAAACAATGAAACAGTGCCGTTTGCACCACCATATAAGGACCTAGAGATAACCACCCCACTTGAAGTAAGAAAGAAACTGAAAGACAGATATCCTATGACATCACTTATAGGTGTTACCTCAAAATTGATACTCATGAACTTATTTCCAAGAGAAGGAAAAGCATGGATTAAGAAAACAAAATTACGTTTAGCCGAATGGAAAGGTGAAAGGAATGTATGAATTATGATATGGGGGTTAACAGACATGTACTAATACAGATGAAATATATAACCACAAAATACCTATGGAACGCCAAGAGGTCTACTCAACACTCTAATAATAACCTACACGGGAAAGGATCCAAAGAGGAATAGACGGATACGTTGATATGATGAACCAGATTCTGTACGCTTAGGAGAAAGTGCATTTTTTTATCAAATTTGCTCTGACACGTCATAAAAATTTAATTTAAAAAACAAGAAGTAGGAGATATAAGCTCTTGGGGGTTTGCCCTGGCACATTCCCCTCTCATCTGCAGGCTACTAACACCATTTCCAGGAAAGCTCTGTCGCCCAAGAACCCAGAGCTGCAAAGGTACAAATGCTGCCGCCTTGTGGCCGTTTCCCGCAAGAGCGGCTTTAAGCCCGCAGCTAATGGTCACTTAATAGCCACAAGGACTCAGGGCCGTAAAGGACACCTGCCCTAAAATATTGTGCTGAGGTAGGGAACGGACAAAACAATTCAAAACAGGGGCTTCCCTGGTGGCGCAGTGGTTGAGAGTCCGCCTGCCGACGCAGGGGACACGGGTTCGTGCCCCGGTGCGGGAAGATCCCACATGCCGTGGAGTGGCTGGGCCCGTGAGCCAGGGCCGCTGAGCCTGCGCGTCCAGAGCCTGTGCTCCGCAACGGGAGAGGCCGAAACAGTGAGAGGCCCGCGTACCGCAAAAATAAATAAGTAAATAAATAAATAAATAAAAAGGAAAGTGGATAAAAGCTCAACCTCAGGAATTATTAGACTCATGCAAATCTAATCTACAAAAAGTTTGCAACTCACACCTGTCGACTGACGATCAGCAAAAATTCTACAAACAATCAATACTGAAGGGGCTTTAGAGAACTGTGTACCCTCTAGCTGCTGGTGAGATGTAAAGTGCTAACAGCCAATAAGAACAGAAAGGAGCTGCCTTTAGAAGTAAAACTTGAGGTACCGTTCAATCCAGCAGTCACACCCCTGGGCCTCTCACCTGCGAAGACCAGAAGCGAGAAGACCCGGGCTGCAACAGCTGCACTGCGGCCTTATTCACAATAGCCAAGACGGTGAAGCTACCAAAATGTCCATCAACAGACGAATGGATTAAGAAGAAGTGGTCCACGTACGCAATGGAATATTAACCACGGAAAACAATGAAACACTGCTCTTTCAGGCACCACAGACGAGCTTGGAGATGATCACAGAACATGGGGTAAGTCGGAAAGCCAAAGACCTACATCCTATGATATCACTTATAGGCGTTATCTAGTAACTGACACAAATGAACATATCTGCACAGAGCAAGACGCTCACAGACTTAGAAAACAACTACGCTTATCTAAAAGGAAAGGTGGGCGGAACGGATAAATTAAGGTTAGCGTTACCATACGTATACAAATACATGTTATACACATATATCAAAAAGACCGACCACGTAGCAAGGGAGGTGTACGGAACACTCTGTAATATTTTACATGGGAAGAGGATCTGTACATGAATAGACGTATATAATGTACAAATGAACCAGATTGTGTACACCTAGGACAAACAGTAGTCTAATCATTACCCCGATTAAAATCATTTAAAAAACCAACCAGAAGTGATGCGACATAAACTTATGGGCGTTTCTCCTGGCACATTCCATTCTAATTTACAACCTAGGAACACGACTTCCAGAAAGGCTCTGCTGCCCTAGTACCCAGATTTGGGAATGGAGAAATGCTGCCGCCTTGTGGCCGTCTCCCAAAACAGCAGCTTTAAACCCAGTGCTAACGGTCATTCAATAGTCACCAAACGTGCAGGCCTGTAAATAACACCTGCCCTCCAAAAAAATCCTGGGGTCAAACATCGACCAAAAATTCGAAAGAAGGCAACATTCCAAGAAAACGATTTCAAGAGGTATACTGTACCCCCACGTTTTTCTTTTCTTTTCTTTTCTTTTAAAAGAAAAGAAACAGGCGTGGAAAAATGATGAATTTTAGGAATTTTTAAAGACATGCAAACCCAAATTACAAACACCTATCCGCTCACAGCACTCGGAATGGCCATTAGCAAAAATGCTGCAAACAATAAATGTGGAGAAACGCGTACCCTCGGTTCTAGGGGGGACGTGGTAAGAGCCACTGATGAAAACACAGTGGCGGTGCTTTGAAAAGGGAAACATTGAGCTACTAGTCAATCAGTCACACCCACTGCTGGGCCTATCACCTGAGAAAACGAGAATCAAAAGGCACAGGCTGGCAATCCTGCACCCCGGCAATACTTACCATAGCCGACACTTGGAAGCAACGAAAATGTCCATCAACAGAGGAGTGCACCAAGAAGAAGTGGTCCATGTACACGATGGAATAGTACTCCACTAGAAAATATGAATTCAAAAAACAAACATGAGTAAGGACACATAAGCTTTGGGGGGTTTATCAGGGCACATGGCAGTCTAATTGATATCTGAGGAACACCACTGGCAGGAAGGTCTGTCTCCCTAGGTACCAGAGTGGGCAACGTAGAAATGCTGCCGGCCTCTGGCCGATACCTGCAACAGCAGCTCGCAAATCTGTGCGAATGGTCACTTCATATGCACAAGTACTGCAGGGCTGCAAAGGAAACCTGCCCTCAAAATGTCCTGACGCAGGTAAAGGCCAAAATATTTCAAAATGTGGCACATATTTCAAGAAAACAATTTGAAGACGTAAGCTGTCATAACAGTTTGAAAAATAAAAGGACGTGCCTCAAAGCTCAATTTCAAGGGATTATGAGACACATGCAAATCCAACCACAAAGAGCTATCGACTCACACCAGTCAGAATAACCATCAGCAAAGAAACTACAAACGATCAATGCTGAAGAGGTTGTGGAGACATGCAGACCCTCAGTCTCAAGTGGGACGTAACCTGGTAAGAGCCACTCCTGGGAACAGAATGGAGGTGCCTGTAAAAGGTACACATTCAGCTACCCTATGATCCAGCAGGCCCACTCCGTGGCCTATAGCCTAAGAAGACAGAATTGGAAAGACACAGGCAGGAAATCTGCACTGCAGCAGTATTACAATAGCCAAGGCGTGGAAGCAACCAAAAGTCCATCAACAGATGAGTGGACAAAGAAGAACTGCTACGTGTAGAGATGGAATATTAGCTTGGGTAAAAAATGAACCAATGCCACTTGTAGCACCACAGATGAGTCTAGAGGTGATCACGCAACTTGCAGTAAGCGAGAAAGCAAAAGACACCTAACGTACGATATCACTTATAGGGGTTACCTAAAAATTGATACCAGTGAAGATATTTCCACAGAGACATCCAATCACAGATTCATTAAGCAAACTTATGGTTCACCACACGGAAAGGTGTGAGGATTGGATACATCAGGACATTGGGGTTAACAGAGATATACAAACACATGTGAAATATAAAATCACCACAGACCTACGGCATACCAAGAGGACTCTACTCAACATTGCGTCATAAGCTACATGGGAGAAGGACCCGAAGAAGAATAGATATATGTGTACGTGTAAAACAACCACATCTTGCACACCTAGAACAAGCAAAACATTGTAATCAAATTTGCCCTGATACAAAATAAAAATTAAATTTAAAAAACGAACGGCAAGTAACGAGACATAAACCTAAGGGGCTTTTTCCTGGCGCCCTGCATTCTAATTTACAACTTACAACACAACTTCCATTATGGCTCTGTTGCCCTAGTAACCAGATTTGGTAAGGAGAAGTGCTGCCGCCTTCTGGCCGTTTCCCACAACAGCGCTAATGGTCACTTAATATTCAAAAGAACTGCAGGCCTGTAAATGACACCTGCCATCAAAAAAAAAAGAATCCTGGGGTCGTAAATCGACCAGAAAATTCAAAAGACGTCAACATTTCAAGAAGACAATTTCAAGAGGCATGTTTCACGCCCATTCTGTCTTCTTTTTTTCCTTTAAAATAAAAGGGGATTTAAAAATGCTCAACATCAGCAATTAATAGAGCCATGCAAATCCAATCTACAGAAATGTTCACCTCACAGCCGTCAGAATGATCTTCAGCAAAAAGTCTACAAAGAATAAATGCTGAAGGGGTTTCAGAAAACTGTGTACCCACTAGCTGCTGGGGGGATGTAAACTGGTAACAGCCGGCAGGGAGAACATAATGGAGGTGCGTTTAAGGGTAAAAACTGAGCTACCATGCGATCTGGTAGGTCCTCTGATGCGCCTATCACCTGAGCAGAGCAGAATGGAAGAGACACAGGCTGGCAATCCTGCACGGCAGAAACATTTAATATAGCCAAGACTTGGAAGAAACCAAAATGTCCAGCAACAGGAAAATGCACAAAGAGGAAGTGGTCCATGTCAACAATGGAATATTAGCCACGGAAAACAATGAAACAGTGCCGTTTGCACCACCATATAAGGACCTAGAGATAACCACCCCACTTGAAGTAAGAAAGAAACTGAAAGACAGATATCCTATGACATCACTTATAGGTGTTACCTCAAAATTGATACTCATGAACTTATTTCCAAGAGAAGGAAAAGCATGGATTAAGAAAACAAAATTACGTTTAGCCGAATGGAAAGGTGAAAGGAATGTATGAATTATGATATGGGGGTTAACAGACATGTACTAATACAGATGAAATATATAACCACAAAATACCTATGGAACGCCAAGAGGTCTACTCAACACTCTAATAATAACCTACACGGGAAAGGATCCAAAGAGGAATAGACGGATACGTTGATATGATGAACCAGATTCTGTACGCTTAGGAGAAAGTGCATTTTTTTATCAAATTTGCTCTGACACGTCATAAAAATTTAATTTAAAAAACAAGAAGTAGGAGATATAAGCTCTTGGGGGTTTGCCCTGGCACATTCCCCTCTCATCTGCAGGCTACTAACACCATTTCCAGGAAAGCTCTGTCGCCCAAGAACCCAGAGCTGCAAAGGTACAAATGCTGCCGCCTTGTGGCCGTTTCCCGCAAGAGCGGCTTTAAGCCCGCAGCTAATGGTCACTTAATAGCCACAAGGACTCAGGGCCGTAAAGGACACCTGCCCTAAAATATTGTGCTGAGGTAGGGAACGGACAAAACAATTCAAAACAGGGGCTTCCCTGGTGGCGCAGTGGTTGAGAGTCCGCCTGCCGACGCAGGGGACACGGGTTCGTGCCCCGGTGCGGGAAGATCCCACATGCCGTGGAGTGGCTGGGCCCGTGAGCCAGGGCCGCTGAGCCTGCGCGTCCAGAGCCTGTGCTCCGCAACGGGAGAGGCCGAAACAGTGAGAGGCCCGCGTACCGCAAAAATAAATAAGTAAATAAATAAATAAATAAAAAGGAAAGTGGATAAAAGCTCAACCTCAGGAATTATTAGACTCATGCAAATCTAATCTACAAAAAGTTTGCAACTCACACCTGTCGACTGACGATCAGCAAAAATTCTACAAACAATCAATACTGAAGGGGCTTTAGAGAACTGTGTACCCTCTAGCTGCTGGTGAGATGTAAAGTGCTAACAGCCAATAAGAACAGAAAGGAGCTGCCTTTAGAAGTAAAACTTGAGGTACCGTTCAATCCAGCAGTCACACCCCTGGGCCTCTCACCTGAGAAGACCAGAAGCGAGAAGACCCGGGCTGCAACAGCTGCACTGCGGCCTTATTCACAATAGCCAAGACGGTGAAGCTACCAAAATGTCCATCAACAGACGAATGGATTAAGAAGAAGTGGTCCACGTACGCAATGGAATATTAACCACGGAAAACAATGAAACACTGCTCTTTCAGGCACCACAGACGAGCTTGGAGATGATCACAGAACATGGGGTAAGTCGGAAAGCCAAAGACCTACATCCTATGATATCACTTATAGGCGTTATCTAGTAACTGACACAAATGAACATATCTGCACAGAGAAAGACGCTCACAGACTTAGAAAACAACTACGCTTATCTAAAAGGAAAGGTGGGCGGAACGGATAAATTAAGGTTAGCGTTACCATACGTATACAAATACATGTTATACACATATATCAAAAAGACCGACCACGTAGCAAGGGAGGTGTACGGAACACTCTGTAATATTTTACATGGGAAGAGGATCTGTACATGAATAGACGTATATAATGTACAAATGAACCAGATTGTGTACACCTAGGACAAACAGTAGTCTAATCATTACCCCGATTAAAATCATTTAAAAAACCAACCAGAAGTGATGCGACATAAACTTATGGGCGTTTCTCCTGGCACATTCCATTCTAATTTACAACCTAGGAACACGACTTCCAGAAAGGCTCTGCTGCCCTAGTACCCAGATTTGGGAATGGAGAAATGCTGCCGCCTTGTGGCCGTCTCCCAAAACAGCAGCTTTAAACCCAGTGCTAACGGTCATTCAATAGTCACCAAACGTGCAGGCCTGTAAATAACACCTGCCCTCCAAAAAAATCCTGGGGTCAAACATCGACCAAAAATTCGAAAGAGGGCAACATTCCAAGAAAACGATTTCAAGAGGTATACTGTACCCCCACGTTTTTCTTTTCTTTTCTTTTCTTTTAAAAGAAAAGAAACAGGCGTGGAAAAATGATGAATTTTAGGAATTTTTAAAGACATGCAAACCCAAATTACAAACACCTATCCGCTCACAGCACTCGGAATGGCCATTAGCAAAAATGCTGCAAACAATAAATGTGGAGAAACGCGTACCCTCGGTTCTAGGGGGGACGTGGTAAGAGCCACTGATGAAAACACAGTGGCGGTGCTTTGAAAAGGGAAACATTGAGCTACTAGTCAATCAGTCACACCCACTGCTGGGCCTATCACCTGAGAAAACGAGAATCAAAAGGCACAGGCTGGCAATCCTGCACCCCGGCAATACTTACCATAGCCGACACTTGGAAGCAATGAAAATGTCCATCAACAGAGGAGTGCACCAAGAAGAAGTGGTCCATGTACACGATGGAATAGTACTCCACTAGAAAATATGAATTCAAAAAACAAACATGAGTAAGGACACATAAGCTTTGGGGGGTTTATCAGGGCACATGGCAGTCTAATTGATATCTGAGGAACACCACTGGCAGGAAGGTCTGTCTCCCTAGGTACCAGAGTGGGCAACGTAGAAATGCTGCCGGCCTCTGGCCGATACCTGCAACAGCAGCTCGCAAATCTGTGCGAATGGTCACTTCATATGCACAAGTACTGCAGGGCTGCAAAGGAAACCTGCCCTCAAAATGTCCTGACGCAGGTAAAGGCCAAAATATTTCAAAATGTGGCACATATTTCAAGAAAACAATTTGAAGACGTAAGCTGTCATAACAGTTTGAAAAATAAAAGGACGTGCCTCAAAGCTCAATTTCAAGGGATTATGAGACACATGCAAATCCAACCACAAAGAGCTATCGACTCACACCAGTCAGAATAACCATCAGCAAAGAAACTACAAACGATCAATGCTGAAGAGGTTGTGGAGACAGGCAGACCCTCAGTCTCAAGTGGGACGTAACCTGGTAAGAGCCACTCCTGGGAACAGAATGGAGGTGCCTGTAAAAGGTACACATTCAGCTACCCTATGATCCAGCAGGCCCACTCCGTGGCCTATAGCCTAAGAAGACAGAATTGGAAAGACACAGGCAGGAAATCTGCACTGCAGCAGTATTACAATAGCCAAGGCGTGGAAGCAACCAAAAGTCCATCAACAGATGAGTGGACAAAGAAGAACTGCTACGTGTAGAGATGGAATATTAGCTTGGGTAAAAAATGAACCAATGCCACTTGTAGCACCACAGATGAGTCTAGAGGTGATCACGCAACTTGCAGTAAGCGAGAAAGCAAAAGACACCTAACGTACGATATCACTTATAGGGGTTACCTAAAAATTGATACCAGTGAAGATATTTCCACAGAGACATCCAATCACAGATTCATTAAGCAAACTTATGGTTCACCACACGGAAAGGTGTGAGGATTGGATACATCAGGACATTGGGGTTAACAGAGATATACAAACACATGTGAAATATAAAATCACCACAGACCTACGGCATACCAAGAGGACTCTACTCAACATTGCGTCATAAGCTACATGGGAGAAGGACCCGAAGAAGAATAGATATATGTGTACGTGTAAAACAACCACATCTTGCACACCTAGAACAAGCAAAACATTGTAATCAAATTTGCCCTGATACAAAATAAAAATTAAATTTAAAAAACGAACGGCAAGTAACGAGACATAAACCTAAGGGGCTTTTTCCTGGCGCCCTGCATTCTAATTTACAACTTACAACACAACTTCCATTATGGCTCTGTTGCCCTAGTAACCAGATTTGGTAAGGAGAAGTGCTGCCGCCTTCTGGCCGTTTCCCACAACAGCGCTAATGGTCACTTAATATTCAAAAGAACTGCAGGCCTGTAAATGACACCTGCCATCAAAAAAAAAAGAATCCTGGGGTCGTAAATCGACCAGAAAATTCAAAAGACGTCAACATTTCAAGAAGACAATTTCAAGAGGCATGTTTCACGCCCATTCTGTCTTCTTTTTTTCCTTTAAAATAAAAGGGGATTTAAAAATGCTCAACATCAGCAATTAATAGAGCCATGCAAATCCAATCTACAGAAATGTTCACCTCACAGCCGTCAGAATGATCTTCAGCAAAAAGTCTACAAAGAATAAATGCTGAAGGGGTTTCAGAAAACTGTGTACCCACTAGCTGCTGGGGGGATGTAAACTGGTAACAGCCGGCAGGGAGAACATAATGGAGGTGCGTTTAAGGGTAAAAACTGAGCTACCATGCGATCTGGTAGGTCCTCTGATGCGCCTATCACCTGAGCAGAGCAGAATGGAAGAGACACAGGCTGGCAATCCTGCACGGCAGAAACATTTAATATAGCCAAGACTTGGAAGAAACCAAAATGTCCAGCAACAGGAAAATGCACAAAGAGGAAGTGGTCCATGTCAACAATGGAATATTAGCCACGGAAAACAATGAAACAGTGCCGTTTGCACCACCATATAAGGACCTAGAGATAACCACCCCACTTGAAGTAAGAAAGAAACTGAAAGACAGATATCCTATGACATCACTTATAGGTGTTACCTCAAAATTGATACTCATGAACTTATTTCCAAGAGAAGGAAAAGCATGGATTAAGAAAACAAAATTACGTTTAGCCGAATGGAAAGGTGAAAGGAATGTATGAATTATGATATGGGGGTTAACAGACATGTACTAATACAGATGAAATATATAACCACAAAATACCTATGGAACGCCAAGAGGTCTACTCAACACTCTAATAATAACCTACACGGGAAAGGATCCAAAGAGGAATAGACGGATACGTTGATATGATGAACCAGATTCTGTACGCTTAGGAGAAAGTGCATTTTTTTATCAAATTTGCTCTGACACGTCATAAAAATTTAATTTAAAAAACAAGAAGTAGGAGATATAAGCTCTTGGGGGTTTGCCCTGGCACATTCCCCTCTCATCTGCAGGCTACTAACACCATTTCCAGGAAAGCTCTGTCGCCCAAGAACCCAGAGCTGCAAAGGTACAAATGCTGCCGCCTTGTGGCCGTTTCCCGCAAGAGCGGCTTTAAGCCCGCAGCTAATGGTCACTTAATAGCCACAAGGACTCAGGGCCGTAAAGGACACCTGCCCTAAAATATTGTGCTGAGGTAGGGAACGGACAAAACAATTCAAAACAGGGGCTTCCCTGGTGGCGCAGTGGTTGAGAGTCCGCCTGCCGACGCAGGGGACACGGGTTCGTGCCCCGGTGCGGGAAGATCCCACATGCCGTGGAGTGGCTGGGCCCGTGAGCCAGGGCCGCTGAGCCTGCGCGTCCAGAGCCTGTGCTCCGCAACGGGAGAGGCCGAAACAGTGAGAGGCCCGCGTACCGCAAAAATAAATAAGTAAATAAATAAATAAATAAAAAGGAAAGTGGATAAAAGCTCAACCTCAGGAATTATTAGACTCATGCAAATCTAATCTACAAAAAGTTTGCAACTCACACCTGTCGACTGACGATCAGCAAAAATTCTACAAACAATCAATACTGAAGGGGCTTTAGAGAACTGTGTACCCTCTAGCTGCTGGTGAGATGTAAAGTGCTAACAGCCAATAAGAACAGAAAGGAGCTGCCTTTAGAAGTAAAACTTGAGGTACCGTTCAATCCAGCAGTCACACCCCTGGGCCTCTCACCTGAGAAGACCAGAAGCGAGAAGACCCGGGCTGCAACAGCTGCACTGCGGCCTTATTCACAATAGCCAAGACGGTGAAGCTACCAAAATGTCCATCAACAGACGAATGGATTAAGAAGAAGTGGTCCACGTACGCAATGGAATATTAACCACGGAAAGCAATGAAACACTGCTCTTTCAGGCACCACAGACGAGCTTGGAGATGATCACAGAACATGGGGTAAGTCGGAAAGCCAAAGACCTACATCCTATGATATCACTTATAGGCGTTATCTAGTAACTGACACAAATGAACATATCTGCACAGAGAAAGACGCTCACAGACTTAGAAAACAACTACGCTTATCTAAAAGGAAAGGTGGGCGGAACGGATAAATTAAGGTTAGCGTTACCATACGTATACAAATACATGTTATACACATATATCAAAAAGACCGACCACGTAGCAAGGGAGGTGTACGGAACACTCTGTAATATTTTACATGGGAAGAGGATCTGTACATGAATAGACGTATATAATGTACAAATGAACCAGATTGTGTACACCTAGGACAAACAGTAGTCTAATCATTACCCCGATTAAAATCATTTAAAAAACCAACCAGAAGTGATGCGACATAAACTTATGGGCGTTTCTCCTGGCACATTCCATTCTAATTTACAACCTAGGAACACGACTTCCAGAAAGGCTCTGCTGCCCTAGTACCCAGATTTGGGAATGGAGAAATGCTGCCGCCTTGTGGCCGTCTCCCAAAACAGCAGCTTTAAACCCAGTGCTAACGGTCATTCAATAGTCACCAAACGTGCAGGCCTGTAAATAACACCTGCCCTCCAAAAAAATCCTGGGGTCAAACATCGACCAAAAATTCGAAAGAGGGCAACATTCCAAGAAAACGATTTCAAGAGGTATACTGTACCCCCACGTTTTTCTTTTCTTTTCTTTTCTTTTAAAAGAAAAGAAACAGGCGTGGAAAAATGATGAATTTTAGGAATTTTTAAAGACATGCAAACCCAAATTACAAACACCTATCCGCTCACAGCACTCGGAATGGCCATTAGCAAAAATGCTGCAAACAATAAATGTGGAGAAACGCGTACCCTCGGTTCTAGGGGGGACGTGGTAAGAGCCACTGATGAAAACACAGTGGCGGTGCTTTGAAAAGGGAAACATTGAGCTACTAGTCAATCAGTCACACCCACTGCTGGGCCTATCACCTGAGAAAACGAGAATCAAAAGGCACAGGCTGGCAATCCTGCACCCCGGCAATACTTACCATAGCCGACACTTGGAAGCAATGAAAATGTCCATCAACAGAGGAGTGCACCAAGAAGAAGTGGTCCATGTACACGATGGAATAGTACTCCACTAGAAAATATGAATTCAAAAAACAAACATGAGTAAGGACACATAAGCTTTGGGGGGTTTATCAGGGCACATGGCAGTCTAATTGATATCTGAGGAACACCACTGGCAGGAAGGTCTGTCTCCCTAGGTACCAGAGTGGGCAACGTAGAAATGCTGCCGGCCTCTGGCCGATACCTGCAACAGCAGCTCGCAAATCTGTGCGAATGGTCACTTCATATGCACAAGTACTGCAGGGCTGCAAAGGAAACCTGCCCTCAAAATGTCCTGACGCAGGTAAAGGCCAAAATATTTCAAAATGTGGCACATATTTCAAGAAAACAATTTGAAGACGTAAGCTGTCATAACAGTTTGAAAAATAAAAGGACGTGCCTCAAAGCTCAATTTCAAGGGATTATGAGACACATGCAAATCCAACCACAAAGAGCTATCGACTCACACCAGTCAGAATAACCATCAGCAAAGAAACTACAAACGATCAATGCTGAAGAGGTTGTGGAGACAGGCAGACCCTCAGTCTCAAGTGGGACGTAACCTGGTAAGAGCCACTCCTGGGAACAGAATGGAGGTGCCTGTAAAAGGTACACATTCAGCTACCCTATGATCCAGCAGGCCCACTCCGTGGCCTATAGCCTAAGAAGACAGAATTGGAAAGACACAGGCAGGAAATCTGCACTGCAGCAGTATTACAATAGCCAAGGCGTGGAAGCAACCAAAAGTCCATCAACAGATGAGTGGACAAAGAAGAACTGCTACGTGTAGAGATGGAATATTAGCTTGGGTAAAAAATGAACCAATGCCACTTGTAGCACCACAGATGAGTCTAGAGGTGATCACGCAACTTGCAGTAAGCGAGAAAGCAAAAGACACCTAACGTACGATATCACTTATAGGGGTTACCTAAAAATTGATACCAGTGAAGATATTTCCACAGAGACATCCAATCACAGATTCATTAAGCAAACTTATGGTTCACCACACGGAAAGGTGTGAGGATTGGATACATCAGGACATTGGGGTTAACAGAGATATACAAACACATGTGAAATATAAAATCACCACAGACCTACGGCATATCAAGAGGACTCTACTCAACATTGCGTCATAAGCTACATGGGAGAAGGACCCGAAGAAGAATAGATATATGTGTACGTGTAAAACAACCACATCTTGCACACCTAGAACAAGCAAAACATTGTAATCAAATTTGCCCTGATACAAAATAAAAATTAAATTTAAAAAACGAACGGCAAGTAACGAGACATAAACCTAAGGGGCTTTTTCCTGGCGCCCTGCATTCTAATTTACAACTTACAACACAACTTCCATTATGGCTCTGTTGCCCTAGTAACCAGATTTGGTAAGGAGAAGTGCTGCCGCCTTCTGGCCGTTTCCCACAACAGCGCTAATGGTCACTTAATATTCAAAAGAACTGCAGGCCTGTAAATGACACCTGCCATCAAAAAAAAAAGAATCCTGGGGTCGTAAATCGACCAGAAAATTCAAAAGACGTCAACATTTCAAGAAGACAATTTCAAGAGGCATGTTTCACGCCCATTCTGTCTTCTTTTTTTCCTTTAAAATAAAAGGGGATTTAAAAATGCTCAACATCAGCAATTAATAGAGCCATGCAAATCCAATCTACAGAAATGTTCACCTCACAGCCGTCAGAATGATCTTCAGCAAAAAGTCTACAAAGAATAAATGCTGAAGGGGTTTCAGAAAACTGTGTACCCACTAGCTGCTGGGGGGATGTAAACTGGTAACAGCCGGCAGGGAGAACATAATGGAGGTGCGTTTAAGGGTAAAAACTGAGCTACCATGCGATCTGGTAGGTCCTCTGATGCGCCTATCACCTGAGCAGAGCAGAATGGAAGAGACACAGGCTGGCAATCCTGCACGGCAGAAACATTTAATATAGCCAAGACTTGGAAGAAACCAAAATGTCCAGCAACAGGAAAATGCACAAAGAGGAAGTGGTCCATGTCAACAATGGAATATTAGCCACGGAAAACAATGAAACAGTGCCGTTTGCACCACCATATAAGGACCTAGAGATAACCACCCCACTTGAAGTAAGAAAGAAACTGAAAGACAGATATCCTATGACATCACTTATAGGTGTTACCTCAAAATTGATACTCATGAACTTATTTCCAAGAGAAGGAAAAGCATGGATTAAGAAAACAAAATTACGTTTAGCCGAATGGAAAGGTGAAAGGAATGTATGAATTATGATATGGGGGTTAACAGACATGTACTAATACAGATGAAATATATAACCACAAAATACCTATGGAACGCCAAGAGGTCTACTCAACACTCTAATAATAACCTACACGGGAAAGGATCCAAAGAGGAATAGACGGATACGTTGATATGATGAACCAGATTCTGTACGCTTAGGAGAAAGTGCATTTTTTTATCAAATTTGCTCTGACACGTCATAAAAATTTAATTTAAAAAACAAGAAGTAGGAGATATAAGCTCTTGGGGGTTTGCCCTGGCACATTCCCCTCTCATCTGCAGGCTACTAACACCATTTCCAGGAAAGCTCTGTCGCCCAAGAACCCAGAGCTGCAAAGGTACAAATGCTGCCGCCTTGTGGCCGTTTCCCGCAAGAGCGGCTTTAAGCCCGCAGCTAATGGTCACTTAATAGCCACAAGGACTCAGGGCCGTAAAGGACACCTGCCCTAAAATATTGTGCTGAGGTAGGGAACGGACAAAACAATTCAAAACAGGGGCTTCCCTGGTGGCGCAGTGGTTGAGAGTCCGCCTGCCGACGCAGGGGACACGGGTTCGTGCCCCGGTGCGGGAAGATCCCACATGCCGTGGAGTGGCTGGGCCCGTGAGCCAGGGCCGCTGAGCCTGCGCGTCCAGAGCCTGTGCTCCGCAACGGGAGAGGCCGAAACAGTGAGAGGCCCGCGTACCGCAAAAATAAATAAGTAAATAAATAAATAAATAAAAAGGAAAGTGGATAAAAGCTCAACCTCAGGAATTATTAGACTCATGCAAATCTAATCTACAAAAAGTTTGCAACTCACACCTGTCGACTGACGATCAGCAAAAATTCTACAAACAATCAATACTGAAGGGGCTTTAGAGAACTGTGTACCCTCTAGCTGCTGGTGAGATGTAAAGTGCTAACAGCCAATAAGAACAGAAAGGAGCTGCCTTTAGAAGTAAAACTTGAGGTACCGTTCAATCCAGCAGTCACACCCCTGGGCCTCTCACCTGAGAAGACCAGAAGCGAGAAGACCCGGGCTGCAACAGCTGCACTGCGGCCTTATTCACAATAGCCAAGACGGTGAAGCTACCAAAATGTCCATCAACAGACGAATGGATTAAGAAGAAGTGGTCCACGTACGCAATGGAATATTAACCACGGAAAACAATGAAACACTGCTCTTTCAGGCACCACAGACGAGCTTGGAGATGATCACAGAACATGGGGTAAGTCGGAAAGCCAAAGACCTACATCCTATGATATCACTTATAGGCGTTATCTAGTAACTGACACAAATGAACATATCTGCACAGAGCAAGACGCTCACAGACTTAGAAAACAACTACGCTTATCTAAAAGGAAAGGTGGGCGGAACGGATAAATTAAGGTTAGCGTTACCATACGTATACAAATACATGTTATACACATATATCAAAAAGACCGACCACGTAGCAAGGGAGGTGTACGGAACACTCTGTAATACTTTACATGGGAAGAGGATCTGTACATGAATAGACGTATATAATGTACAAATGAACCAGATTGTGTACACCTAGGACAAACAGTAGTCTAATCATTACCCCGATTAAAATCATTTAAAAAACCAACCAGAAGTGATGCGACATAAACTTATGGGCGTTTCTCCTGGCACATTCCATTCTAATTTACAACCTAGGAACACGACTTCCAGAAAGGCTCTGCTGCCCTAGTACCCAGATTTGGGAATGGAGAAATGCTGCCGCCTTGTGGCCGTCTCCCAAAACAGCAGCTTTAAACCCAGTGCTAATGGTCATTCAATAGTCACCAAACGTGCAGGCCTGTAAATAACACCTGCCCTCCAAAAAAATCCTGGGGTCAAACATCGACCAAAAATTCGAAAGAGGGCAACATTCCAAGAAAACGATTTCAAGAGGTATACTGTACCCCCACGTTTTTCTTTTCTTTTCTTTTCTTTTAAAAGAAAAGAAACAGGCGTGGAAAAATGATGAATTTTAGGAATTTTTAAAGACATGCAAACCCAAATTACAAACACCTATCCGCTCACAGCACTCGGAATGGCCATTAGCAAAAATGCTGCAAACAATAAATGTGGAGAAACGCGTACCCTCGGTTCTAGGGGGGACGTGGTAAGAGCCACTGATGAAAACACAGTGGCGGTGCTTTGAAAAGGGAAACATTGAGCTACTAGTCAATCAGTCACACCCACTGCTGGGCCTATCACCTGAGAAAACGAGAATCAAAAGGCACAGGCTGGCAATCCTGCACCCCGGCAATACTTACCATAGCCGACACTTGGAAGCAACGAAAATGTCCATCAACAGAGGAGTGCACCAAGAAGAAGTGGTCCATGTACACGATGGAATAGTACTCCACTAGAAAATATGAATTCAAAAAACAAACATGAGTAAGGACACATAAGCTTTGGGGGGTTTATCAGGGCACATGGCAGTCTAATTGATATCTGAGGAACACCACTGGCAGGAAGGTCTGTCTCCCTAGGTACCAGAGTGGGCAACGTAGAAATGCTGCCGGCCTCTGGCCGATACCTGCAACAGCAGCTCGCAAATCTGTGCGAATGGTCACTTCATATGCACAAGTACTGCAGGGCTGCAAAGGAAACCTGCCCTCAAAATGTCCTGACGCAGGTAAAGGCCAAAATATTTCAAAATGTGGCACATATTTCAAGAAAACAATTTGAAGACGTAAGCTGTCATAACAGTTTGAAAAATAAAAGGACGTGCCTCAAAGCTCAATTTCAAGGGATTATGAGACACATGCAAATCCAACCACAAAGAGCTATCGACTCACACCAGTCAGAATAACCATCAGCAAAGAAACTACAAACGATCAATGCTGAAGAGGTTGTGGAGACATGCAGACCCTCAGTCTCAAGTGGGACGTAACCTGGTAAGAGCCACTCCTGGGAACAGAATGGAGGTGCCTGTAAAAGGTACACATTCAGCTACCCTATGATCCAGCAGGCCCACTCCGTGGCCTATAGCCTAAGAAGACAGAATTGGAAAGACACAGGCAGGAAATCTGCACTGCAGCAGTATTACAATAGCCAAGGCGTGGAAGCAACCAAAAGTCCATCAACAGATGAGTGGACAAAGAAGAACTGCTACGTGTAGAGATGGAATATTAGCTTGGGTAAAAAATGAACCAATGCCACTTGTAGCACCACAGATGAGTCTAGAGGTGATCACGCAACTTGCAGTAAGCGAGAAAGCAAAAGACACCTAACGTACGATATCACTTATAGGGGTTACCTAAAAATTGATACCAGTGAAGATATTTCCACAGAGACATCCAATCACAGATTCATTAAGCAAACTTATGGTTCACCACACGGAAAGGTGTGAGGATTGGATACATCAGGACATTGGGGTTAACAGAGATATACAAACACATGTGAAATATAAAATCACCACAGACCTACGGCATATCAAGAGGACTCTACTCAACATTGCGTCATAAGCTACATGGGAGAAGGACCCGAAGAAGAATAGATATATGTGTACGTGTAAAACAACCACATCTTGCACACCTAGAACAAGCAAAACATTGTAATCAAATTTGCCCTGATACAAAATAAAAATTAAATTTAAAAAACGAACGGCAAGTAACGAGACATAAACCTAAGGGGCTTTTTCCTGGCGCCCTGCATTCTAATTTACAACTAACAACACAACTTCCTTTATGGCTCTGTTGCCCTAGTAACCAGATTTGGTAAGGAGAAGTGCTGCCGCCTTCTGGCCGTTTCCCACAACAGCGCTAATGGTCACTTAATATTCAAAAGAACTGCAGGCCTGTAAATGACACCTGCCATCAAAAAAAAAAGAATCCTGGGGTCGTAAATCGACCAGAAAATTCAAAAGACGTCAACATTTCAAGAAGACAATTTCAAGAGGCATGTTTCACGCCCATTCTGTCTTCTTTTTTTCCTTTAAAATAAAAGGGGATTTAAAAATGCTCAACATCAGCAATTAATAGAGCCATGCAAATCCAATCTACAGAAATGTTCACCTCACAGCCGTCAGAATGATCTTCAGCAAAAAGTCTACAAAGAATAAATGCTGAAGGGGTTTCAGAAAACTGTGTACCCACTAGCTGCTGGGGGGATGTAAACTGGTAACAGCCGGCAGGGAGAACATAATGGAGGTGCGTTTAAGGGTAAAAACTGAGCTACCATGCGATCTGGTAGGTCCTCTGATGCGCCTATCACCTGAGCAGAGCAGAATGGAAGAGACACAGGCTGGCAATCCTGCACGGCAGAAACATTTAATATAGCCAAGACTTGGAAGAAACCAAAATGTCCAGCAACAGGAAAATGCACAAAGAGGAAGTGGTCCATGTCAACAATGGAATATTAGCCACGGAAAACAATGAAACAGTGCCGTTTGCACCACCATATAAGGACCTAGAGATAACCACCCCACTTGAAGTAAGAAAGAAACTGAAAGACAGATATCCTATGACATCACTTATAGGTGTTACCTCAAAATTGATACTCATGAACTTATTTCCAAGAGAAGGAAAAGCATGGATTAAGAAAACAAAATTACGTTTAGCCGAATGGAAAGGTGAAAGGAATGTATGAATTATGATATGGGGGTTAACAGACATGTACTAATACAGATGAAATATATAACCACAAAATACCTATGGAACGCCAAGAGGTCTACTCAACACTCTAATAATAACCTACACGGGAAAGGATCCAAAGAGGAATAGACGGATACGTTGATATGATGAACCAGATTCTGTACGCTTAGGAGAAAGTGCATTTTTTTATCAAATTTGCTCTGACACGTCATAAAAATTTAATTTAAAAAACAAGAAGTAGGAGATATAAGCTCTTGGGGGTTTGCCCTGGCACATTCCCCTCTCATCTGCAGGCTACTAACACCATTTCCAGGAAAGCTCTGTCGCCCAAGAACCCAGAGCTGCAAAGGTACAAATGCTGCCGCCTTGTGGCCGTTTCCCGCAAGAGCGGCTTTAAGCCCGCAGCTAATGGTCACTTAATAGCCACAAGGACTCAGGGCCGTAAAGGACACCTGCCCTAAAATATTGTGCTGAGGTAGGGAACGGACAAAACAATTCAAAACAGGGGCTTCCCTGGTGGCGCAGTGGTTGAGAGTCCGCCTGCCGACGCAGGGGACACGGGTTCGTGCCCCGGTGCGGGAAGATCCCACATGCCGTGGAGTGGCTGGGCCCGTGAGCCAGGGCCGCTGAGCCTGCGCGTCCAGAGCCTGTGCTCCGCAACGGGAGAGGCCGAAACAGTGAGAGGCCCGCGTACCGCAAAAATAAATAAGTAAATAAATAAATAAATAAAAAGGAAAGTGGATAAAAGCTCAACCTCAGGAATTATTAGACTCATGCAAATCTAATCTACAAAAAGTTTGCAACTCACACCTGTCGACTGACGATCAGCAAAAATTCTACAAACAATCAATACTGAAGGGGCTTTAGAGAACTGTGTACCCTCTAGCTGCTGGTGAGATGTAAAGTGCTAACAGCCAATAAGAACAGAAAGGAGCTGCCTTTAGAAGTAAAACTTGAGGTACCGTTCAATCCAGCAGTCACACCCCTGGGCCTCTCACCTGAGAAGACCAGAAGCGAGAAGACCCGGGCTGCAACAGCTGCACTGCGGCCTTATTCACAATAGCCAAGACGGTGAAGCTACCAAAATGTCCATCAACAGACGAATGGATTAAGAAGAAGTGGTCCACGTACGCAATGGAATATTAACCACGGAAAACAATGAAACACTGCTCTTTCAGGCACCACAGACGAGCTTGGAGATGATCACAGAACATGGGGTAAGTCGGAAAGCCAAAGACCTACATCCTATGATATCACTTATAGGCGTTATCTAGTAACTGACACAAATGAACATATCTGCACAGAGAAAGACGCTCACAGACTTAGAAAACAACTACGCTTATCTAAAAGGAAAGGTGGGCGGAACGGATAAATTAAGGTTAGCGTTACCATACGTATACAAATACATGTTATACACATATATCAAAAAGACCGACCACGTAGCAAGGGAGGTGTACGGAACACTCTGTAATATTTTACATGGGAAGAGGATCTGTACATGAATAGACGTATATAATGTACAAATGAACCAGATTGTGTACACCTAGGACAAACAGTAGTCTAATCATTACCCCGATTAAAATCATTTAAAAAACCAACCAGAAGTGATGCGACATAAACTTATGGGCGTTTCTCCTGGCACATTCCATTCTAATTTACAACCTAGGAACACGACTTCCAGAAAGGCTCTGCTGCCCTAGTACCCAGATTTGGGAATGGAGAAATGCTGCCGCCTTGTGGCCGTCTCCCAAAACAGCAGCTTTAAACCCAGTGCTAACGGTCATTCAATAGTCACCAAACGTGCAGGCCTGTAAATAACACCTGCCCTCCAAAAAAATCCTGGGGTCAAACATCGACCAAAAATTCGAAAGAGGGCAACATTCCAAGAAAACGATTTCAAGAGGTATACTGTACCCCCACGTTTTTCTTTTCTTTTCTTTTCTTTTAAAAGAAAAGAAACAGGCGTGGAAAAATGATGAATTTTAGGAATTTTTAAAGACATGCAAACCCAAATTACAAACACCTATCCGCTCACAGCACTCGGAATGGCCATTAGCAAAAATGCTGCAAACAATAAATGTGGAGAAACGCGTACCCTCGGTTCTAGGGGGGACGTGGTAAGAGCCACTGATGAAAACACAGTGGCGGTGCTTTGAAAAGGGAAACATTGAGCTACTAGTCAATCAGTCACACCCACTGCTGGGCCTATCACCTGAGAAAACGAGAATCAAAAGGCACAGGCTGGCAATCCTGCACCCCGGCAATACTTACCATAGCCGACACTTGGAAGCAATGAAAATGTCCATCAACAGAGGAGTGCACCAAGAAGAAGTGGTCCATGTACACGATGGAATAGTACTCCACTAGAAAATATGAATTCAAAAAACAAACATGAGTAAGGACACATAAGCTTTGGGGGGTTTATCAGGGCACATGGCAGTCTAATTGATATCTGAGGAACACCACTGGCAGGAAGGTCTGTCTCCCTAGGTACCAGAGTGGGCAACGTAGAAATGCTGCCGGCCTCTGGCCGATACCTGCAACAGCAGCTCGCAAATCTGTGCGAATGGTCACTTCATATGCACAAGTACTGCAGGGCTGCAAAGGAAACCTGCCCTCAAAATGTCCTGACGCAGGTAAAGGCCAAAATATTTCAAAATGTGGCACATATTTCAAGAAAACAATTTGAAGACGTAAGCTGTCATAACAGTTTGAAAAATAAAAGGACGTGCCTCAAAGCTCAATTTCAAGGGATTATGAGACACATGCAAATCCAACCACAAAGAGCTATCGACTCACACCAGTCAGAATAACCATCAGCAAAGAAACTACAAACGATCAATGCTGAAGAGGTTGTGGAGACATGCAGACCCTCAGTCTCAAGTGGGACGTAACCTGGTAAGAGCCACTCCTGGGAACAGAATGGAGGTGCCTGTAAAAGGTACACATTCAGCTACCCTATGATCCAGCAGGCCCACTCCGTGGCCTATAGCCTAAGAAGACAGAATTGGAAAGACACAGGCAGGAAATCTGCACTGCAGCAGTATTACAATAGCCAAGGCGTGGAAGCAACCAAAAGTCCATCAACAGATGAGTGGACAAAGAAGAACTGCTACGTGTAGAGATGGAATATTAGCTTGGGTAAAAAATGAACCAATGCCACTTGTAGCACCACAGATGAGTCTAGAGGTGATCACGCAACTTGCAGTAAGCGAGAAAGCAAAAGACACCTAACGTACGATATCACTTATAGGGGTTACCTAAAAATTGATACCAGTGAAGATATTTCCACAGAGACATCCAATCACAGATTCATTAAGCAAACTTATGGTTCACCACACGGAAAGGTGTGAGGATTGGATACATCAGGACATTGGGGTTAACAGAGATATACAAACACATGTGAAATATAAAATCACCACAGACCTACGGCATATCAAGAGGACTCTACTCAACATTGCGTCATAAGCTACATGGGAGAAGGACCCGAAGAAGAATAGATATATGTGTACGTGTAAAACAACCACATCTTGCACACCTAGAACAAGCAAAACATTGTAATCAAATTTGCCCTGATACAAAATAAAAATTAAATTTAAAAAACGAACGGCAAGTAACGAGACATAAACCTAAGGGGCTTTTTCCTGGCGCCCTGCATTCTAATTTACAACTTACAACACAACTTCCATTATGGCTCTGTTGCCCTAGTAACCAGATTTGGTAAGGAGAAGTGCTGCCGCCTTCTGGCCGTTTCCCACAACAGCGCTAATGGTCACTTAATATTCAAAAGAACTGCAGGCCTGTAAATGACACCTGCCATCAAAAAAAAAAGAATCCTGGGGTCGTAAATCGACCAGAAAATTCAAAAGACGTCAACATTTCAAGAAGACAATTTCAAGAGGCATGTTTCACGCCCATTCTGTCTTCTTTTTTTCCTTTAAAATAAAAGGGGATTTAAAAATGCTCAACATCAGCAATTAATAGAGCCATGCAAATCCAATCTACAGAAATGTTCACCTCACAGCCGTCAGAATGATCTTCAGCAAAAAGTCTACAAAGAATAAATGCTGAAGGGGTTTCAGAAAACTGTGTACCCACTAGCTGCTGGGGGGATGTAAACTGGTAACAGCCGGCAGGGAGAACATAATGGAGGTGCGTTTAAGGGTAAAAACTGAGCTACCATGCGATCTGGTAGGTCCTCTGATGCGCCTATCACCTGAGCAGAGCAGAATGGAAGAGACACAGGCTGGCAATCCTGCACGGCAGAAACATTTAATATAGCCAAGACTTGGAAGAAACCAAAATGTCCAGCAACAGGAAAATGCACAAAGAGGAAGTGGTCCATGTCAACAATGGAATATTAGCCACGGAAAACAATGAAACAGTGCCGTTTGCACCACCATATAAGGACCTAGAGATAACCACCCCACTTGAAGTAAGAAAGAAACTGAAAGACAGATATCCTATGACATCACTTATAGGTGTTACCTCAAAATTGATACTCATGAACTTATTTCCAAGAGAAGGAAAAGCATGGATTAAGAAAACAAAATTACGTTTAGCCGAATGGAAAGGTGAAAGGAATGTATGAATTATGATATGGGGGTTAACAGACATGTACTAATACAGATGAAATATATAACCACAAAATACCTATGGAACGCCAAGAGGTCTACTCAACACTCTAATAATAACCTACACGGGAAAGGATCCAAAGAGGAATAGACGGATACGTTGATATGATGAACCAGATTCTGTACGCTTAGGAGAAAGTGCATTTTTTTATCAAATTTGCTCTGACACGTCATAAAAATTTAATTTAAAAAACAAGAAGTAGGAGATATAAGCTCTTGGGGGTTTGCCCTGGCACATTCCCCTCTCATCTGCAGGCTACTAACACCATTTCCAGGAAAGCTCTGTCGCCCAAGAACCCAGAGCTGCAAAGGTACAAATGCTGCCGCCTTGTGGCCGTTTCCCGCAAGAGCGGCTTTAAGCCCGCAGCTAATGGTCACTTAATAGCCACAAGGACTCAGGGCCGTAAAGGACACCTGCCCTAAAATATTGTGCTGAGGTAGGGAACGGACAAAACAATTCAAAACAGGGGCTTCCCTGGTGGCGCAGTGGTTGAGAGTCCGCCTGCCGACGCAGGGGACACGGGTTCGTGCCCCGGTGCGGGAAGATCCCACATGCCGTGGAGTGGCTGGGCCCGTGAGCCAGGGCCGCTGAGCCTGCGCGTCCAGAGCCTGTGCTCCGCAACGGGAGAGGCCGAAACAGTGAGAGGCCCGCGTACCGCAAAAATAAATAAGTAAATAAATAAATAAATAAAAAGGAAAGTGGATAAAAGCTCAACCTCAGGAATTATTAGACTCATGCAAATCTAATCTACAAAAAGTTTGCAACTCACACCTGTCGACTGACGATCAGCAAAAATTCTACAAACAATCAATACTGAAGGGGCTTTAGAGAACTGTGTACCCTCTAGCTGCTGGTGAGATGTAAAGTGCTAACAGCCAATAAGAACAGAAAGGAGCTGCCTTTAGAAGTAAAACTTGAGGTACCGTTCAATCCAGCAGTCACACCCCTGGGCCTCTCACCTGAGAAGACCAGAAGCGAGAAGACCCGGGCTGCAACAGCTGCACTGCGGCCTTATTCACAATAGCCAAGACGGTGAAGCTACCAAAATGTCCATCAACAGACGAATGGATTAAGAAGAAGTGGTCCACGTACGCAATGGAATATTAACCACGGAAAACAATGAAACACTGCTCTTTCAGGCACCACAGACGAGCTTGGAGATGATCACAGAACATGGGGTAAGTCGGAAAGCCAAAGACCTACATCCTATGATATCACTTATAGGCGTTATCTAGTAACTGACACAAATGAACATATCTGCACAGAGAAAGACGCTCACAGACTTAGAAAACAACTACGCTTATCTAAAAGGAAAGGTGGGCGGAACGGATAAATTAAGGTTAGCGTTACCATACGTATACAAATACATGTTATACACATATATCAAAAAGACCGACCACGTAGCAAGGGAGGTGTACGGAACACTCTGTAATATTTTACATGGGAAGAGGATCTGTACATGAATAGACGTATATAATGTACAAATGAACCAGATTGTGTACACCTAGGACAAACAGTAGTCTAATCATTACCCCGATTAAAATCATTTAAAAAACCAACCAGAAGTGATGCGACATAAACTTATGGGCGTTTCTCCTGGCACATTCCATTCTAATTTACAACCTAGGAACACGACTTCCAGAAAGGCTCTGCTGCCCTAGTACCCAGATTTGGGAATGGAGAAATGCTGCCGCCTTGTGGCCGTCTCCCAAAACAGCAGCTTTAAACCCAGTGCTAACGGTCATTCAATAGTCACCAAACGTGCAGGCCTGTAAATAACACCTGCCCTCCAAAAAAATCCTGGGGTCAAACATCGACCAAAAATTCGAAAGAGGGCAACATTCCAAGAAAACGATTTCAAGAGGTATACTGTACCCCCACGTTTTTCTTTTCTTTTCTTTTCTTTTAAAAGAAAAGAAACAGGCGTGGAAAAATGATGAATTTTAGGAATTTTTAAAGACATGCAAACCCAAATTACAAACACCTATCCGCTCACAGCACTCGGAATGGCCATTAGCAAAAATGCTGCAAACAATAAATGTGGAGAAACGCGTACCCTCGGTTCTAGGGGGGACGTGGTAAGAGCCACTGATGAAAACACAGTGGCGGTGCTTTGAAAAGGGAAACATTGAGCTACTAGTCAATCAGTCACACCCACTGCTGGGCCTATCACCTGAGAAAACGAGAATCAAAAGGCACAGGCTGGCAATCCTGCACCCCGGCAATACTTACCATAGCCGACACTTGGAAGCAATGAAAATGTCCATCAACAGAGGAGTGCACCAAGAAGAAGTGGTCCATGTACACGATGGAATAGTACTCCACTAGAAAATATGAATTCAAAAAACAAACATGAGTAAGGACACATAAGCTTTGGGGGGTTTATCAGGGCACATGGCAGTCTAATTGATATCTGAGGAACACCACTGGCAGGAAGGTCTGTCTCCCTAGGTACCAGAGTGGGCAACGTAGAAATGCTGCCGGCCTCTGGCCGATACCTGCAACAGCAGCTCGCAAATCTGTGCGAATGGTCACTTCATATGCACAAGTACTGCAGGGCTGCAAAGGAAACCTGCCCTCAAAATGTCCTGACGCAGGTAAAGGCCAAAATATTTCAAAATGTGGCACATATTTCAAGAAAACAATTTGAAGACGTAAGCTGTCATAACAGTTTGAAAAATAAAAGGACGTGCCTCAAAGCTCAATTTCAAGGGATTATGAGACACATGCAAATCCAACCACAAAGAGCTATCGACTCACACCAGTCAGAATAACCATCAGCAAAGAAACTACAAACGATCAATGCTGAAGAGGTTGTGGAGACAGGCAGACCCTCAGTCTCAAGTGGGACGTAACCTGGTAAGAGCCACTCCTGGGAACAGAATGGAGGTGCCTGTAAAAGGTACACATTCAGCTACCCTATGATCCAGCAGGCCCACTCCGTGGCCTATAGCCTAAGAAGACAGAATTGGAAAGACACAGGCAGGAAATCTGCACTGCAGCAGTATTACAATAGCCAAGGCGTGGAAGCAACCAAAAGTCCATCAACAGATGAGTGGACAAAGAAGAACTGCTACGTGTAGAGATGGAATATTAGCTTGGGTAAAAAATGAACCAATGCCACTTGTAGCACCACAGATGAGTCTAGAGGTGATCACGCAACTTGCAGTAAGCGAGAAAGCAAAAGACACCTAACGTACGATATCACTTATAGGGGTTACCTAAAAATTGATACCAGTGAAGATATTTCCACAGAGACATCCAATCACAGATTCATTAAGCAAACTTATGGTTCACCACACGGAAAGGTGTGAGGATTGGATACATCAGGACATTGGGGTTAACAGAGATATACAAACACATGTGAAATATAAAATCACCACAGACCTACGGCATATCAAGAGGACTCTACTCAACATTGCGTCATAAGCTACATGGGAGAAGGACCCGAAGAAGAATAGATATATGTGTACGTGTAAAACAACCACATCTTGCACACCTAGAACAAGCAAAACATTGTAATCAAATTTGCCCTGATACAAAATAAAAATTAAATTTAAAAAACGAACGGCAAGTAACGAGACATAAACCTAAGGGGCTTTTTCCTGGCGCCCTGCATTCTAATTTACAACTTACAACACAACTTCCATTATGGCTCTGTTGCCCTAGTAACCAGATTTGGTAAGGAGAAGTGCTGCCGCCTTCTGGCCGTTTCCCACAACAGCGCTAATGGTCACTTAATATTCAAAAGAACTGCAGGCCTGTAAATGACACCTGCCATCAAAAAAAAAAAAGAATCCTGGGGTCGTAAATCGACCAGAAAATTCAAAAGACGTCAACATTTCAAGAAGACAATTTCAAGAGGCATGTTTCACGCCCATTCTGTCTTCTTTTTTTCCTTTAAAATAAAAGGGGATTTAAAAATGCTCAACATCAGCAATTAATAGAGCCATGCAAATCCAATCTACAGAAATGTTCACCTCACAGCCGTCAGAATGATCTTCAGCAAAAAGTCTACAAAGAATAAATGCTGAAGGGGTTTCAGAAAACTGTGTACCCACTAGCTGCTGGGGGGATGTAAACTGGTAACAGCCGGCAGGGAGAACATAATGGAGGTGCGTTTAAGGGTAAAAACTGAGCTACCATGCGATCTGGTAGGTCCTCTGATGCGCCTATCACCTGAGCAGAGCAGAATGGAAGAGACACAGGCTGGCAATCCTGCACGGCAGAAACATTTAATATAGCCAAGACTTGGAAGAAACCAAAATGTCCAGCAACAGGAAAATGCACAAAGAGGAAGTGGTCCATGTCAACAATGGAATATTAGCCACGGAAAACAATGAAACAGTGCCGTTTGCACCACCATATAAGGACCTAGAGATAACCACCCCACTTGAAGTAAGAAAGAAACTGAAAGACAGATATCCTATGACATCACTTATAGGTGTTACCTCAAAATTGATACTCATGAACTTATTTCCAAGAGAAGGAAAAGCATGGATTAAGAAAACAAAATTACGTTTAGCCGAATGGAAAGGTGAAAGGAATGTATGAATTATGATATGGGGGTTAACAGACATGTACTAATACAGATGAAATATATAACCACAAAATACCTATGGAACGCCAAGAGGTCTACTCAACACTCTAATAATAACCTACACGGGAAAGGATCCAAAGAGGAATAGACGGATACGTTGATATGATGAACCAGATTCTGTACGCTTAGGAGAAAGTGCATTTTTTTATCAAATTTGCTCTGACACGTCATAAAAATTTAATTTAAAAAACAAGAAGTAGGAGATATAAGCTCTTGGGGGTTTGCCCTGGCACATTCCCCTCTCATCTGCAGGCTACTAACACCATTTCCAGGAAAGCTCTGTCGCCCAAGAACCCAGAGCTGCAAAGGTACAAATGCTGCCGCCTTGTGGCCGTTTCCCGCAAGAGCGGCTTTAAGCCCGCAGCTAATGGTCACTTAATAGCCACAAGGACTCAGGGCCGTAAAGGACACCTGCCCTAAAATATTGTGCTGAGGTAGGGAACGGACAAAACAATTCAAAACAGGGGCTTCCCTGGTGGCGCAGTGGTTGAGAGTCCGCCTGCCGACGCAGGGGACACGGGTTCGTGCCCCGGTGCGGGAAGATCCCACATGCCGTGGAGTGGCTGGGCCCGTGAGCCAGGGCCGCTGAGCCTGCGCGTCCAGAGCCTGTGCTCCGCAACGGGAGAGGCCGAAACAGTGAGAGGCCCGCGTACCGCAAAAATAAATAAGTAAATAAATAAATAAATAAAAAGGAAAGTGGATAAAAGCTCAACCTCAGGAATTATTAGACTCATGCAAATCTAATCTACAAAAAGTTTGCAACTCACACCTGTCGACTGACGATCAGCAAAAATTCTACAAACAATCAATACTGAAGGGGCTTTAGAGAACTGTGTACCCTCTAGCTGCTGGTGAGATGTAAAGTGCTAACAGCCAATAAGAACAGAAAGGAGCTGCCTTTAGAAGTAAAACTTGAGGTACCGTTCAATCCAGCAGTCACACCCCTGGGCCTCTCACCTGAGAAGACCAGAAGCGAGAAGACCCGGGCTGCAACAGCTGCACTGCGGCCTTATTCACAATAGCCAAGACGGTGAAGCTACCAAAATGTCCATCAACAGACGAATGGATTAAGAAGAAGTGGTCCACGTACGCAATGGAATATTAACCACGGAAAACAATGAAACACTGCTCTTTCAGGCACCACAGACGAGCTTGGAGATGATCACAGAACATGGGGTAAGTCGGAAAGCCAAAGACCTACATCCTATGATATCACTTATAGGCGTTATCTAGTAACTGACACAAATGAACATATCTGCACAGAGAAAGACGCTCACAGACTTAGAAAACAACTACGCTTATCTAAAAGGAAAGGTGGGCGGAACGGATAAATTAAGGTTAGCGTTACCATACGTATACAAATACATGTTATACACATATATCAAAAAGACCGACCACGTAGCAAGGGAGGTGTACGGAACACTCTGTAATACTTTACATGGGAAGAGGATCTGTACATGAATAGACGTATATAATGTACAAATGAACCAGATTGTGTACACCTAGGACAAACAGTAGTCTAATCATTACCCCGATTAAAATCATTTAAAAAACCAACCAGAAGTGATGCGACATAAACTTATGGGCGTTTCTCCTGGCACATTCCATTCTAATTTACAACCTAGGAACACGACTTCCAGAAAGGCTCTGCTGCCCTAGTACCCAGATTTGGGAATGGAGAAATGCTGCCGCCTTGTGGCCGTCTCCCAAAACAGCAGCTTTAAACCCAGTGCTAACGGTCATTCAATAGTCACCAAACGTGCAGGCCTGTAAATAACACCTGCCCTCCAAAAAAATCCTGGGGTCAAACATCGACCAAAAATTCGAAAGAGGGCAACATTCCAAGAAAACGATTTCAAGAGGTATACTGTACCCCCACGTTTTTCTTTTCTTTTCTTTTCTTTTAAAAGAAAAGAAACAGGCGTGGAAAAATGATGAATTTTAGGAATTTTTAAAGACATGCAAACCCAAATTACAAACACCTATCCGCTCACAGCACTCGGAATGGCCATTAGCAAAAATGCTGCAAACAATAAATGTGGAGAAACGCGTACCCTCGGTTCTAGGGGGGACGTGGTAAGAGCCACTGATGAAAACACAGTGGCGGTGCTTTGAAAAGGGAAACATTGAGCTACTAGTCAATCAGTCACACCCACTGCTGGGCCTATCACCTGAGAAAACGAGAATCAAAAGGCACAGGCTGGCAATCCTGCACCCCGGCAATACTTACCATAGCCGACACTTGGAAGCAACGAAAATGTCCATCAACAGAGGAGTGCACCAAGAAGAAGTGGTCCATGTACACGATGGAATAGTACTCCACTAGAAAATATGAATTCAAAAAACAAACATGAGTAAGGACACATAAGCTTTGGGGGGTTTATCAGGGCACATGGCAGTCTAATTGATATCTGAGGAACACCACTGGCAGGAAGGTCTGTCTCCCTAGGTACCAGAGTGGGCAACGTAGAAATGCTGCCGGCCTCTGGCCGATACCTGCAACAGCAGCTCGCAAATCTGTGCGAATGGTCACTTCATATGCACAAGTACTGCAGGGCTGCAAAGGAAACCTGCCCTCAAAATGTCCTGACGCAGGTAAAGGCCAAAATATTTCAAAATGTGGCACATATTTCAAGAAAACAATTTGAAGACGTAAGCTGTCATAACAGTTTGAAAAATAAAAGGACGTGCCTCAAAGCTCAATTTCAAGGGATTATGAGACACATGCAAATCCAACCACAAAGAGCTATCGACTCACACCAGTCAGAATAACCATCAGCAAAGAAACTACAAACGATCAATGCTGAAGAGGTTGTGGAGACAGGCAGACCCTCAGTCTCAAGTGGGACGTAACCTGGTAAGAGCCACTCCTGGGAACAGAATGGAGGTGCCTGTAAAAGGTACACATTCAGCTACCCTATGATCCAGCAGGCCCACTCCGTGGCCTATAGCCTAAGAAGACAGAATTGGAAAGACACAGGCAGGAAATCTGCACTGCAGCAGTATTACAATAGCCAAGGCGTGGAAGCAACCAAAAGTCCATCAACAGATGAGTGGACAAAGAAGAACTGCTACGTGTAGAGATGGAATATTAGCTTGGGTAAAAAATGAACCAATGCCACTTGTAGCACCACAGATGAGTCTAGAGGTGATCACGCAACTTGCAGTAAGCGAGAAAGCAAAAGACACCTAACGTACGATATCACTTATAGGGGTTACCTAAAAATTGATACCAGTGAAGATATTTCCACAGAGACATCCAATCACAGATTCATTAAGCAAACTTATGGTTCACCACACGGAAAGGTGTGAGGATTGGATACATCAGGACATTGGGGTTAACAGAGATATACAAACACATGTGAAATATAAAATCACCACAGACCTACGGCATATCAAGAGGACTCTACTCAACATTGCGTCATAAGCTACATGGGAGAAGGACCCGAAGAAGAATAGATATATGTGTACGTGTAAAACAACCACATCTTGCACACCTAGAACAAGCAAAACATTGTAATCAAATTTGCCCTGATACAAAATAAAAATTAAATTTAAAAAACGAACGGCAAGTAACGAGACATAAACCTAAGGGGCTTTTTCCTGGCGCCCTGCATTCTAATTTACAACTTACAACACAACTTCCATTATGGCTCTGTTGCCCTAGTAACCAGATTTGGTAAGGAGAAGTGCTGCCGCCTTCTGGCCGTTTCCCACAACAGCGCTAATGGTCACTTAATATTCAAAAGAACTGCAGGCCTGTAAATGACACCTGCCATCAAAAAAAAAAAAGAATCCTGGGGTCGTAAATCGACCAGAAAATTCAAAAGACGTCAACATTTCAAGAAGACAATTTCAAGAGGCATGTTTCACGCCCATTCTGTCTTCTTTTTTTCCTTTAAAATAAAAGGGGATTTAAAAATGCTCAACATCAGCAATTAATAGAGCCATGCAAATCCAATCTACAGAAATGTTCACCTCACAGCCGTCAGAATGATCTTCAGCAAAAAGTCTACAAAGAATAAATGCTGAAGGGGTTTCAGAAAACTGTGTACCCACTAGCTGCTGGGGGGATGTAAACTGGTAACAGCCGGCAGGGAGAACATAATGGAGGTGCGTTTAAGGGTAAAAACTGAGCTACCATGCGATCTGGTAGGTCCTCTGATGCGCCTATCACCTGAGCAGAGCAGAATGGAAGAGACACAGGCTGGCAATCCTGCACGGCAGAAACATTTAATATAGCCAAGACTTGGAAGAAACCAAAATGTCCAGCAACAGGAAAATGCACAAAGAGGAAGTGGTCCATGTCAACAATGGAATATTAGCCACGGAAAACAATGAAACAGTGCCGTTTGCACCACCATATAAGGACCTAGAGATAACCACCCCACTTGAAGTAAGAAAGAAACTGAAAGACAGATATCCTATGACATCACTTATAGGTGTTACCTCAAAATTGATACTCATGAACTTATTTCCAAGAGAAGGAAAAGCATGGATTAAGAAAACAAAACTACGTTTAGCCGAATGGAAAGGTGAAAGGAATGTATGAATTATGATATGGGGGTTAACAGACATGTACTAATACAGATGAAATATATAACCACAAAATACCTATGGAACGCCAAGAGGTCTACTCAACACTCTAATAATAACCTACACGGGAAAGGATCCAAAGAGGAATAGACGGATACGTTGATATGATGAACCAGATTCTGTACGCTTAGGAGAAAGTGCATTTTTTTATCAAATTTGCTCTGACACGTCATAAAAATTTAATTTAAAAAACAAGAAGTAGGAGATATAAGCTCTTGGGGGTTTGCCCTGGCACATTCCCCTCTCATCTGCAGGCTACTAACACCATTTCCAGGAAAGCTCTGTCGCCCAAGAACCCAGAGCTGCAAAGGTACAAATGCTGCCGCCTTGTGGCCGTTTCCCGCAAGAGCGGCTTTAAGCCCGCAGCTAATGGTCACTTAATAGCCACAAGGACTCAGGGCCGTAAAGGACACCTGCCCTAAAATATTGTGCTGAGGTAGGGAACGGACAAAACAATTCAAAACAGGGGCTTCCCTGGTGGCGCAGTGGTTGAGAGTCCGCCTGCCGACGCAGGGGACACGGGTTCGTGCCCCGGTGCGGGAAGATCCCACATGCCGTGGAGTGGCTGGGCCCGTGAGCCAGGGCCGCTGAGCCTGCGCGTCCAGAGCCTGTGCTCCGCAACGGGAGAGGCCGAAACAGTGAGAGGCCCGCGTACCGCAAAAATAAATAAGTAAATAAATAAATAAATAAAAAGGAAAGTGGATAAAAGCTCAACCTCAGGAATTATTAGACTCATGCAAATCTAATCTACAAAAAGTTTGCAACTCACACCTGTCGACTGACGATCAGCAAAAATTCTACAAACAATCAATACTGAAGGGGCTTTAGAGAACTGTGTACCCTCTAGCTGCTGGTGAGATGTAAAGTGCTAACAGCCAATAAGAACAGAAAGGAGCTGCCTTTAGAAGTAAAACTTGAGGTACCGTTCAATCCAGCAGTCACACCCCTGGGCCTCTCACCTGAGAAGACCAGAAGCGAGAAGACCCGGGCTGCAACAGCTGCACTGCGGCCTTATTCACAATAGCCAAGACGGTGAAGCTACCAAAATGTCCATCAACAGACGAATGGATTAAGAAGAAGTGGTCCACGTACGCAATGGAATATTAACCACGGAAAACAATGAAACACTGCTCTTTCAGGCACCACAGACGAGCTTGGAGATGATCACAGAACATGGGGTAAGTCGGAAAGCCAAAGACCTACATCCTATGATATCATTTATAGGCGTTATCTAGTAACTGACACAAATGAACATATCTGCACAGAGCAAGACGCTCACAGACTTAGAAAACAACTACGCTTATCTAAAAGGAAAGGTGGGCGGAACGGATAAATTAAGGTTAGCGTTACCATACGTATACAAATACATGTTATACACATATATCAAAAAGACCGACCACGTAGCAAGGGAGGTGTACGGAACACTCTGTAATACTTTACATGGGAAGAGGATCTGTACATGAATAGACGTATATAATGTACAAATGAACCAGATTGTGTACACCTAGGACAAACAGTAGTCTAATCATTACCCCGATTAAAATCATTTAAAAAACCAACCAGAAGTGATGCGACATAAACTTATGGGCGTTTCTCCTGGCACATTCCATTCTAATTTACAACCTAGGAACACGACTTCCAGAAAGGCTCTGCTGCCCTAGTACCCAGATTTGGGAATGGAGAAATGCTGCCGCCTTGTGGCCGTCTCCCAAAACAGCAGCTTTAAACCCAGTGCTAATGGTCATTCAATAGTCACCAAACGTGCAGGCCTGTAAATAACACCTGCCCTCCAAAAAAATCCTGGGGTCAAACATCGACCAAAAATTCGAAAGAGGGCAACATTCCAAGAAAACGATTTCAAGAGGTATACTGTACCCCCACGTTTTTCTTTTCTTTTCTTTTCTTTTAAAAGAAAAGAAACAGGTGTGGAAAAATGATGAATTTTAGGAATTTTTAAAGACATGCAAACCCAAATTACAAACACCTATCCGCTCACAGCACTAGGAATGGCCATTAGCAAAAATGCTGCAAACAATAAATGTGGAGAAACGCGTACCCTCGGTTCTAGGGGGGACGTGGTAAGAGCCACTGATGAAAACACAGTGGCGGTGCTTTGAAAAGGGAAACATTGAGCTACTAGTCAATCAGTCACACCCACTGCTGGGCCTATCACCTGAGAAAACGAGAATCAAAAGGCACAGGCTGGCAATCCTGCACCCCGGCAATACTTACCATAGCCGACACTTGGAAGCAACGAAAATGTCCATCAACAGAGGAGTGCACCAAGAAGAAGTGGTCCATGTACACGATGGAATAGTACTCCACTAGAAAATATGAATTCAAAAAACAAACATGAGTAAGGACACATAAGCTTTGGGGGGTTTATCAGGGCACATGGCAGTCTAATTGATATCTGAGGAACACCACTGGCAGGAAGGTCTGTCTCCCTAGGTACCAGAGTGGGCAACGTAGAAATGCTGCCGGCCTCTGGCCGATACCTGCAACAGCAGCTCGCAAATCTGTGCGAATGGTCACTTCATATGCACAAGTACTGCAGGGCTGCAAAGGAAACCTGCCCTCAAAATGTCCTGACGCAGGTAAAGGCCAAAATATTTCAAAATGTGGCACATATTTCAAGAAAACAATTTGAAGACGTAAGCTGTCATAACAGTTTGAAAAATAAAAGGACGTGCCTCAAAGCTCAATTTCAAGGGATTATGAGACACATGCAAATCCAACCACAAAGAGCTATCGACTCACACCAGTCAGAATAACCATCAGCAAAGAAACTACAAACGATCAATGCTGAAGAGGTTGTGGAGACAGGCAGACCCTCAGTCTCAAGTGGGACGTAACCTGGTAAGAGCCACTCCTGGGAACAGAATGGAGGTGCCTGTAAAAGGTACACATTCAGCTACCCTATGATCCAGCAGGCCCACTCCGTGGCCTATAGCCTAAGAAGACAGAATTGGAAAGACACAGGCAGGAAATCTGCACTGCAGCAGTATTACAATAGCCAAGGCGTGGAAGCAACCAAAAGTCCATCAACAGATGAGTGGACAAAGAAGAACTGCTACGTGTAGAGATGGAATATTAGCTTGGGTAAAAAATGAACCAATGCCACTTGTAGCACCACAGATGAGTCTAGAGGTGATCACGCAACTTGCAGTAAGCGAGAAAGCAAAAGACACCTAACGTACGATATCACTTATAGGGGTTACCTAAAAATTGATACCAGTGAAGATATTTCCACAGAGACATCCAATCACAGATTCATTAAGCAAACTTATGGTTCACCACACGGAAAGGTGTGAGGATTGGATACATCAGGACATTGGGGTTAACAGAGATATACAAACACATGTGAAATATAAAATCACCACAGACCTACGGCATATCAAGAGGACTCTACTCAACATTGCGTCATAAGCTACATGGGAGAAGGACCCGAAGAAGAATAGATATATGTGTACGTGTAAAACAACCACATCTTGCACACCTAGAACAAGCAAAACATTGTAATCAAATTTGCCCTGATACAAAATAAAAATTAAATTTAAAAAACGAACGGCAAGTAACGAGACATAAACCTAAGGGGCTTTTTCCTGGCGCCCTGCATTCTAATTTACAACTTACAACACAACTTCCATTATGGCTCTGTTGCCCTAGTAACCAGATTTGGTAAGGAGAAGTGCTGCCGCCTTCTGGCCGTTTCCCACAACAGCGCTAATGGTCACTTAATATTCAAAAGAACTGCAGGCCTGTAAATGACACCTGCCATCAAAAAAAAAAAAGAATCCTGGGGTCGTAAATCGACCAGAAAATTCAAAAGACGTCAACATTTCAAGAAGACAATTTCAAGAGGCATGTTTCACGCCCATTCTGTCTTCTTTTTTTCCTTTAAAATAAAAGGGGATTTAAAAATGCTCAACATCAGCAATTAATAGAGCCATGCAAATCCAATCTACAGAAATGTTCACCTCACAGCCGTCAGAATGATCTTCAGCAAAAAGTCTACAAAGAATAAATGCTGAAGGGGTTTCAGAAAACTGTGTACCCACTAGCTGCTGGGGGGATGTAAACTGGTAACAGCCGGCAGGGAGAACATAATGGAGGTGCGTTTAAGGGTAAAAACTGAGCTACCATGCGATCTGGTAGGTCCTCTGATGCGCCTATCACCTGAGCAGAGCAGAATGGAAGAGACACAGGCTGGCAATCCTGCACGGCAGAAACATTTAATATAGCCAAGACTTGGAAGAAACCAAAATGTCCAGCAACAGGAAAATGCACAAAGAGGAAGTGGTCCATGTCAACAATGGAATATTAGCCACGGAAAACAATGAAACAGTGCCGTTTGCACCACCATATAAGGACCTAGAGATAACCACCCCACTTGAAGTAAGAAAGAAACTGAAAGACAGATATCCTATGACATCACTTATAGGTGTTACCTCAAAATTGATACTCATGAACTTATTTCCAAGAGAAGGAAAAGCATGGATTAAGAAAACAAAATTACGTTTAGCCGAATGGAAAGGTGAAAGGAATGTATGAATTATGATATGGGGGTTAACAGACATGTACTAATACAGATGAAATATATAACCACAAAATACCTATGGAACGCCAAGAGGTCTACTCAACACTCTAATAATAACCTACACGGGAAAGGATCCAAAGAGGAATAGACGGATACGTTGATATGATGAACCAGATTCTGTACGCTTAGGAGAAAGTGCATTTTTTTATCAAATTTGCTCTGACACGTCATAAAAATTTAATTTAAAAAACAAGAAGTAGGAGATATAAGCTCTTGGGGGTTTGCCCTGGCACATTCCCCTCTCATCTGCAGGCTACTAACACCATTTCCAGGAAAGCTCTGTCGCCCAAGAACCCAGAGCTGCAAAGGTACAAATGCTGCCGCCTTGTGGCCGTTTCCCGCAAGAGCGGCTTTAAGCCCGCAGCTAATGGTCACTTAATAGCCACAAGGACTCAGGGCCGTAAAGGACACCTGCCCTAAAATATTGTGCTGAGGTAGGGAACGGACAAAACAATTCAAAACAGGGGCTTCCCTGGTGGCGCAGTGGTTGAGAGTCCGCCTGCCGACGCAGGGGACACGGGTTCGTGCCCCGGTGCGGGAAGATCCCACATGCCGTGGAGTGGCTGGGCCCGTGAGCCAGGGCCGCTGAGCCTGCGCGTCCAGAGCCTGTGCTCCGCAACGGGAGAGGCCGAAACAGTGAGAGGCCCGCGTACCGCAAAAATAAATAAGTAAATAAATAAATAAATAAAAAGGAAAGTGGATAAAAGCTCAACCTCAGGAATTATTAGACTCATGCAAATCTAATCTACAAAAAGTTTGCAACTCACACCTGTCGACTGACGATCAGCAAAAATTCTACAAACAATCAATACTGAAGGGGCTTTAGAGAACTGTGTACCCTCTAGCTGCTGGTGAGATGTAAAGTGCTAACAGCCAATAAGAACAGAAAGGAGCTGCCTTTAGAAGTAAAACTTGAGGTACCGTTCAATCCAGCAGTCACACCCCTGGGCCTCTCACCTGAGAAGACCAGAAGCGAGAAGACCCGGGCTGCAACAGCTGCACTGCGGCCTTATTCACAATAGCCAAGACGGTGAAGCTACCAAAATGTCCATCAACAGACGAATGGATTAAGAAGAAGTGGTCCACGTACGCAATGGAATATTAACCACGGAAAGCAATGAAACACTGCTCTTTCAGGCACCACAGACGAGCTTGGAGATGATCACAGAACATGGGGTAAGTCGGAAAGCCAAAGACCTACATCCTATGATATCACTTATAGGCGTTATCTAGTAACTGACACAAATGAACATATCTGCACAGAGCAAGACGCTCACAGACTTAGAAAACAACTACGCTTATCTAAAAGGAAAGGTGGGCGGAACGGATAAATTAAGGTTAGCGTTACCATACGTATACAAATACATGTTATACACATATATCAAAAAGACCGACCACGTAGCAAGGGAGGTGTACGGAACACTCTGTAATACTTTACATGGGAAGAGGATCTGTACATGAATAGACGTATATAATGTACAAATGAACCAGATTGTGTACACCTAGGACAAACAGTAGTCTAATCATTACCCCGATTAAAATCATTTAAAAAACCAACCAGAAGTGATGCGACATAAACTTATGGGCGTTTCTCCTGGCACATTCCATTCTAATTTACAACCTAGGAACACGACTTCCAGAAAGGCTCTGCTGCCCTAGTACCCAGATTTGGGAATGGAGAAATGCTGCCGCCTTGTGGCCGTCTCCCAAAACAGCAGCTTTAAACCCAGTGCTAACGGTCATTCAATAGTCACCAAACGTGCAGGCCTGTAAATAACACCTGCCCTCCAAAAAAATCCTGGGGTCAAACATCGACCAAAAATTCGAAAGAAGGCAACATTCCAAGAAAACGATTTCAAGAGGTATACTGTACCCCCACGTTTTTCTTTTCTTTTCTTTTCTTTTAAAAGAAAAGAAACAGGCGTGGAAAAATGATGAATTTTAGGAATTTTTAAAGACATGCAAACCCAAATTACAAACACCTATCCGCTCACAGCACTCGGAATGGCCATTAGCAAAAATGCTGCAAACAATAAATGTGGAGAAACGCGTACCCTCGGTTCTAGGGGGGACGTGGTAAGAGCCACTGATGAAAACACAGTGGCGGTGCTTTGAAAAGGGAAACATTGAGCTACTAGTCAATCAGTCACACCCACTGCTGGGCCTATCACCTGAGAAAACGAGAATCAAAAGGCACAGGCTGGCAATCCTGCACCCCGGCAATACTTACCATAGCCGACACTTGGAAGCAACGAAAATGTCCATCAACAGAGGAGTGCACCAAGAAGAAGTGGTCCATGTACACGATGGAATAGTACTCCACTAGAAAATATGAATTCAAAAAACAAACATGAGTAAGGACACATAAGCTTTGGGGGGTTTATCAGGGCACATGGCAGTCTAATTGATATCTGAGGAACACCACTGGCAGGAAGGTCTGTCTCCCTAGGTACCAGAGTGGGCAACGTAGAAATGCTGCCGGCCTCTGGCCGATACCTGCAACAGCAGCTCGCAAATCTGTGCGAATGGTCACTTCATATGCACAAGTACTGCAGGGCTGCAAAGGAAACCTGCCCTCAAAATGTCCTGACGCAGGTAAAGGCCAAAATATTTCAAAATGTGGCACATATTTCAAGAAAACAATTTGAAGACGTAAGCTGTCATAACAGTTTGAAAAATAAAAGGACGTGCCTCAAAGCTCAATTTCAAGGGATTATGAGACACATGCAAATCCAACCACAAAGAGCTATCGACTCACACCAGTCAGAATAACCATCAGCAAAGAAACTACAAACGATCAATGCTGAAGAGGTTGTGGAGACAGGCAGACCCTCAGTCTCAAGTGGGACGTAACCTGGTAAGAGCCACTCCTGGGAACAGAATGGAGGTGCCTGTAAAAGGTACACATTCAGCTACCCTATGATCCAGCAGGCCCACTCCGTGGCCTATAGCCTAAGAAGACAGAATTGGAAAGACACAGGCAGGAAATCTGCACTGCAGCAGTATTACAATAGCCAAGGCGTGGAAGCAACCAAAAGTCCATCAACAGATGAGTGGACAAAGAAGAACTGCTACGTGTAGAGATGGAATATTAGCTTGGGTAAAAAATGAACCAATGCCACTTGTAGCACCACAGATGAGTCTAGAGGTGATCACGCAACTTGCAGTAAGCGAGAAAGCAAAAGACACCTAACGTACGATATCACTTATAGGGGTTACCTAAAAATTGATACCAGTGAAGATATTTCCACAGAGACATCCAATCACAGATTCATTAAGCAAACTTATGGTTCACCACACGGAAAGGTGTGAGGATTGGATACATCAGGACATTGGGGTTAACAGAGATATACAAACACATGTGAAATATAAAATCACCACAGACCTACGGCATATCAAGAGGACTCTACTCAACATTGCGTCATAAGCTACATGGGAGAAGGACCCGAAGAAGAATAGATATATGTGTACGTGTAAAACAACCACATCTTGCACACCTAGAACAAGCAAAACATTGTAATCAAATTTGCCCTGATACAAAATAAAAATTAAATTTAAAAAACGAACGGCAAGTAACGAGACATAAACCTAAGGGGCTTTTTCCTGGCGCCCTGCATTCTAATTTACAACTTACAACACAACTTCCATTATGGCTCTGTTGCCCTAGTAACCAGATTTGGTAAGGAGAAGTGCTGCCGCCTTCTGGCCGTTTCCCACAACAGCGCTAATGGTCACTTAATATTCAAAAGAACTGCAGGCCTGTAAATGACACCTGCCATCAAAAAAAAAAGAATCCTGGGGTCGTAAATCGACCAGAAAATTCAAAAGACGTCAACATTTCAAGAAGACAATTTCAAGAGGCATGTTTCACGCCCATTCTGTCTTCTTTTTTTCCTTTAAAATAAAAGGGGATTTAAAAATGCTCAACATCAGCAATTAATAGAGCCATGCAAATCCAATCTACAGAAATGTTCACCTCACAGCCGTCAGAATGATCTTCAGCAAAAAGTCTACAAAGAATAAATGCTGAAGGGGTTTCAGAAAACTGTGTACCCACTAGCTGCTGGGGGGATGTAAACTGGTAACAGCCGGCAGGGAGAACATAATGGAGGTGCGTTTAAGGGTAAAAACTGAGCTACCATGCGATCTGGTAGGTCCTCTGATGCGCCTATCACCTGAGCAGAGCAGAATGGAAGAGACACAGGCTGGCAATCCTGCACGGCAGAAACATTTAATATAGCCAAGACTTGGAAGAAACCAAAATGTCCAGCAACAGGAAAATGCACAAAGAGGAAGTGGTCCATGTCAACAATGGAATATTAGCCACGGAAAACAATGAAACAGTGCCGTTTGCACCACCATATAAGGACCTAGAGATAACCACCCCACTTGAAGTAAGAAAGAAACTGAAAGACAGATATCCTATGACATCACTTATAGGTGTTACCTCAAAATTGATACTCATGAACTTATTTCCAAGAGAAGGAAAAGCATGGATTAAGAAAACAAAATTACGTTTAGCCGAATGGAAAGGTGAAAGGAATGTATGAATTATGATATGGGGGTTAACAGACATGTACTAATACAGATGAAATATATAACCACAAAATACCTATGGAACGCCAAGAGGTCTACTCAACACTCTAATAATAACCTACACGGGAAAGGATCCAAAGAGGAATAGACGGATACGTTGATATGATGAACCAGATTCTGTACGCTTAGGAGAAAGTGCATTTTTTTATCAAATTTGCTCTGACACGTCATAAAAATTTAATTTAAAAAACAAGAAGTAGGAGATATAAGCTCTTGGGGGTTTGCCCTGGCACATTCCCCTCTCATCTGCAGGCTACTAACACCATTTCCAGGAAAGCTCTGTCGCCCAAGAACCCAGAGCTGCAAAGGTACAAATGCTGCCGCCTTGTGGCCGTTTCCCGCAAGAGCGGCTTTAAGCCCGCAGCTAATGGTCACTTAATAGCCACAAGGACTCAGGGCCGTAAAGGACACCTGCCCTAAAATATTGTGCTGAGGTAGGGAACGGACAAAACAATTCAAAACAGGGGCTTCCCTGGTGGCGCAGTGGTTGAGAGTCCGCCTGCCGACGCAGGGGACACGGGTTCGTGCCCCGGTGCGGGAAGATCCCACATGCCGTGGAGTGGCTGGGCCCGTGAGCCAGGGCCGCTGAGCCTGCGCGTCCAGAGCCTGTGCTCCGCAACGGGAGAGGCCGAAACAGTGAGAGGCCCGCGTACCGCAAAAATAAATAAGTAAATAAATAAATAAATAAAAAGGAAAGTGGATAAAAGCTCAACCTCAGGAATTATTAGACTCATGCAAATCTAATCTACAAAAAGTTTGCAACTCACACCTGTCGACTGACGATCAGCAAAAATTCTACAAACAATCAATACTGAAGGGGCTTTAGAGAACTGTGTACCCTCTAGCTGCTGGTGAGATGTAAAGTGCTAACAGCCAATAAGAACAGAAAGGAGCTGCCTTTAGAAGTAAAACTTGAGGTACCGTTCAATCCAGCAGTCACACCCCTGGGCCTCTCACCTGAGAAGACCAGAAGCGAGAAGACCCGGGCTGCAACAGCTGCACTGCGGCCTTATTCACAATAGCCAAGACGGTGAAGCTACCAAAATGTCCATCAACAGACGAATGGATTAAGAAGAAGTGGTCCACGTACGCAATGGAATATTAACCACGGAAAGCAATGAAACACTGCTCTTTCAGGCACCACAGACGAGCTTGGAGATGATCACAGAACATGGGGTAAGTCGGAAAGCCAAAGACCTACATCCTATGATATCACTTATAGGCGTTATCTAGTAACTGACACAAATGAACATATCTGCACAGAGCAAGACGCTCACAGACTTAGAAAACAACTACGCTTATCTAAAAGGAAAGGTGGGCGGAACGGATAAATTAAGGTTAGCGTTACCATACGTATACAAATACATGTTATACACATATATCAAAAAGACCGACCACGTAGCAAGGGAGGTGTACGGAACACTCTGTAATACTTTACATGGGAAGAGGATCTGTACATGAATAGACGTATATAATGTACAAATGAACCAGATTGTGTACACCTAGGACAAACAGTAGTCTAATCATTACCCCGATTAAAATCATTTAAAAAACCAACCAGAAGTGATGCGACATAAACTTATGGGCGTTTCTCCTGGCACATTCCATTCTAATTTACAACCTAGGAACACGACTTCCAGAAAGGCTCTGCTGCCCTAGTACCCAGATTTGGGAATGGAGAAATGCTGCCGCCTTGTGGCCGTCTCCCAAAACAGCAGCTTTAAACCCAGTGCTAACGGTCATTCAATAGTCACCAAACGTGCAGGCCTGTAAATAACACCTGCCCTCCAAAAAAATCCTGGGGTCAAACATCGACCAAAAATTCGAAAGAAGGCAACATTCCAAGAAAACGATTTCAAGAGGTATACTGTACCCCCACGTTTTTCTTTTCTTTTCTTTTCTTTTAAAAGAAAAGAAACAGGCGTGGAAAAATGATGAATTTTAGGAATTTTTAAAGACATGCAAACCCAAATTACAAACACCTATCCGCTCACAGCACTCGGAATGGCCATTAGCAAAAATGCTGCAAACAATAAATGTGGAGAAACGCGTACCCTCGGTTCTAGGGGGGACGTGGTAAGAGCCACTGATGAAAACACAGTGGCGGTGCTTTGAAAAGGGAAACATTGAGCTACTAGTCAATCAGTCACACCCACTGCTGGGCCTATCACCTGAGAAAACGAGAATCAAAAGGCACAGGCTGGCAATCCTGCACCCCGGCAATACTTACCATAGCCGACACTTGGAAGCAACGAAAATGTCCATCAACAGAGGAGTGCACCAAGAAGAAGTGGTCCATGTACACGATGGAATAGTACTCCACTAGAAAATATGAATTCAAAAAACAAACATGAGTAAGGACACATAAGCTTTGGGGGGTTTATCAGGGCACATGGCAGTCTAATTGATATCTGAGGAACACCACTGGCAGGAAGGTCTGTCTCCCTAGGTACCAGAGTGGGCAACGTAGAAATGCTGCCGGCCTCTGGCCGATACCTGCAACAGCAGCTCGCAAATCTGTGCGAATGGTCACTTCATATGCACAAGTACTGCAGGGCTGCAAAGGAAACCTGCCCTCAAAATGTCCTGACGCAGGTAAAGGCCAAAATATTTCAAAATGTGGCACATATTTCAAGAAAACAATTTGAAGACGTAAGCTGTCATAACAGTTTGAAAAATAAAAGGACGTGCCTCAAAGCTCAATTTCAAGGGATTATGAGACACATGCAAATCCAACCACAAAGAGCTATCGACTCACACCAGTCAGAATAACCATCAGCAAAGAAACTACAAACGATCAATGCTGAAGAGGTTGTGGAGACAGGCAGACCCTCAGTCTCAAGTGGGACGTAACCTGGTAAGAGCCACTCCTGGGAACAGAATGGAGGTGCCTGTAAAAGGTACACATTCAGCTACCCTATGATCCAGCAGGCCCACTCCGTGGCCTATAGCCTAAGAAGACAGAATTGGAAAGACACAGGCAGGAAATCTGCACTGCAGCAGTATTACAATAGCCAAGGCGTGGAAGCAACCAAAAGTCCATCAACAGATGAGTGGACAAAGAAGAACTGCTACGTGTAGAGATGGAATATTAGCTTGGGTAAAAAATGAACCAATGCCACTTGTAGCACCACAGATGAGTCTAGAGGTGATCACGCAACTTGCAGTAAGCGAGAAAGCAAAAGACACCTAACGTACGATATCACTTATAGGGGTTACCTAAAAATTGATACCAGTGAAGATATTTCCACAGAGACATCCAATCACAGATTCATTAAGCAAACTTATGGTTCACCACACGGAAAGGTGTGAGGATTGGATACATCAGGACATTGGGGTTAACAGAGATATACAAACACATGTGAAATATAAAATCACCACAGACCTACGGCATATCAAGAGGACTCTACTCAACATTGCGTCATAAGCTACATGGGAGAAGGACCCGAAGAAGAATAGATATATGTGTACGTGTAAAACAACCACATCTTGCACACCTAGAACAAGCAAAACATTGTAATCAAATTTGCCCTGATACAAAATAAAAATTAAATTTAAAAAACGAACGGCAAGTAACGAGACATAAACCTAAGGGGCTTTTTCCTGGCGCCCTGCATTCTAATTTACAACTTACAACACAACTTCCATTATGGCTCTGTTGCCCTAGTAACCAGATTTGGTAAGGAGAAGTGCTGCCGCCTTCTGGCCGTTTCCCACAACAGCGCTAATGGTCACTTAATATTCAAAAGAACTGCAGGCCTGTAAATGACACCTGCCATCAAAAAAAAAAAAGAATCCTGGGGTCGTAAATCGACCAGAAAATTCAAAAGACGTCAACATTTCAAGAAGACAATTTCAAGAGGCATGTTTCACGCCCATTCTGTCTTCTTTTTTTCCTTTAAAATAAAAGGGGATTTAAAAATGCTCAACATCAGCAATTAATAGAGCCATGCAAATCCAATCTACAGAAATGTTCACCTCACAGCCGTCAGAATGATCTTCAGCAAAAAGTCTACAAAGAATAAATGCTGAAGGGGTTTCAGAAAACTGTGTACCCACTAGCTGCTGGGGGGATGTAAACTGGTAACAGCCGGCAGGGAGAACATAATGGAGGTGCGTTTAAGGGTAAAAACTGAGCTACCATGCGATCTGGTAGGTCCTCTGATGCGCCTATCACCTGAGCAGAGCAGAATGGAAGAGACACAGGCTGGCAATCCTGCACGGCAGAAACATTTAATATAGCCAAGACTTGGAAGAAACCAAAATGTCCAGCAACAGGAAAATGCACAAAGAGGAAGTGGTCCATGTCAACAATGGAATATTAGCCACGGAAAACAATGAAACAGTGCCGTTTGCACCACCATATAAGGACCTAGAGATAACCACCCCACTTGAAGTAAGAAAGAAACTGAAAGACAGATATCCTATGACATCACTTATAGGTGTTACCTCAAAATTGATACTCATGAACTTATTTCCAAGAGAAGGAAAAGCATGGATTAAGAAAACAAAACTACGTTTAGCCGAATGGAAAGGTGAAAGGAATGTATGAATTATGATATGGGGGTTAACAGACATGTACTAATACAGATGAAATATATAACCACAAAATACCTATGGAACGCCAAGAGGTCTACTCAACACTCTAATAATAACCTACACGGGAAAGGATCCAAAGAGGAATAGACGGATACGTTGATATGATGAACCAGATTCTGTACGCTTAGGAGAAAGTGCATTTTTTTATCAAATTTGCTCTGACACGTCATAAAAATTTAATTTAAAAAACAAGAAGTAGGAGATATAAGCTCTTGGGGGTTTGCCCTGGCACATTCCCCTCTCATCTGCAGGCTACTAACACCATTTCCAGGAAAGCTCTGTCGCCCAAGAACCCAGAGCTGCAAAGGTAGAAATGCTGCCGCCTTGTGGCCGTTTCCCGCAAGAGCGGCTTTAAGCCCGCAGCTAATGGTCACTTAATAGCCACAAGGACTCAGGGCCGTAAAGGACACCTGCCCTAAAATATTGTGCTGAGGTAGGGAACGGACAAAACAATTCAAAACAGGGGCTTCCCTGGTGGCGCAGTGGTTGAGAGTCCGCCTGCCGACGCAGGGGTCACGGGTTCGTGCCCCGGTGCGGGAAGATCCCACATGCCGTGGAGTGGCTGGGCCCGTGAGCCAGGGCCGCTGAGCCTGCGCGTCCAGAGCCTGTGCTCCGCAACGGGAGAGGCCGAAACAGTGAGAGGCCCGCGTACCGCAAAAATAAATAAGTAAATAAATAAATAAATAAAAAGGAAAGTGGATAAAAGCTCAACCTCAGGAATTATTAGACTCATGCAAATCTAATCTACAAAAAGTTTGCAACTCACACCTGTCGACTGACGATCAGCAAAAATTCTACAAACAATCAATACTGAAGGGGCTTTAGAGAACTGTGTACCCTCTAGCTGCTGGTGAGATGTAAAGTGCTAACAGCCAATAAGAACAGAAAGGAGCTGCCTTTAGAAGTAAAACTTGAGGTACCGTTCAATCCAGCAGTCACACCCCTGGGCCTCTCACCTGCGAAGACCAGAAGCGAGAAGACCCGGGCTGCAACAGCTGCACTGCGGCCTTATTCACAATAGCCAAGACGGTGAAGCTACCAAAATGTCCATCAACAGACGAATGGATTAAGAAGAAGTGGTCCACGTACGCAATGGAATATTAACCACGGAAAACAATGAAACACTGCTCTTTCAGGCACCACAGACGAGCTTGGAGATGATCACAGAACATGGGGTAAGTCGGAAAGCCAAAGACCTACATCCTATGATATCATTTATAGGCGTTATCTAGTAACTGACACAAATGAACATATCTGCACAGAGCAAGACGCTCACAGACTTAGAAAACAACTACGCTTATCTAAAAGGAAAGGTGGGCGGAACGGATAAATTAAGGTTAGCGTTACCATACGTATACAAATACATGTTATACACATATATCAAAAAGACCGACCACGTAGCAAGGGAGGTGTACGGAACACTCTGTAATACTTTACATGGGAAGAGGATCTGTACATGAATAGACGTATATAATGTACAAATGAACCAGATTGTGTACACCTAGGACAAACAGTAGTCTAATCATTACCCCGATTAAAATCATTTAAAAAACCAACCAGAAGTGATGCGACATAAACTTATGGGCGTTTCTCCTGGCACATTCCATTCTAATTTACAACCTAGGAACACGACTTCCAGAAAGGCTCTGCTGCCCTAGTACCCAGATTTGGGAATGGAGAAATGCTGCCGCCTTGTGGCCGTCTCCCAAAACAGCAGCTTTAAACCCAGTGCTAATGGTCATTCAATAGTCACCAAACGTGCAGGCCTGTAAATAACACCTGCCCTCCAAAAAAATCCTGGGGTCAAACATCGACCAAAAATTCGAAAGAGGGCAACATTCCAAGAAAACGATTTCAAGAGGTATACTGTACCCCCACGTTTTTCTTTTCTTTTCTTTTCTTTTAAAAGAAAAGAAACAGGTGTGGAAAAATGATGAATTTTAGGAATTTTTAAAGACATGCAAACCCAAATTACAAACACCTATCCGCTCACAGCACTAGGAATGGCCATTAGCAAAAATGCTGCAAACAATAAATGTGGAGAAACGCGTACCCTCGGTTCTAGGGGGGACGTGGTAAGAGCCACTGATGAAAACACAGTGGCGGTGCTTTGAAAAGGGAAACATTGAGCTACTAGTCAATCAGTCACACCCACTGCTGGGCCTATCACCTGAGAAAACGAGAATCAAAAGGCACAGGCTGGCAATCCTGCACCCCGGCAATACTTACCATAGCCGACACTTGGAAGCAACGAAAATGTCCATCAACAGAGGAGTGCACCAAGAAGAAGTGGTCCATGTACACGATGGAATAGTACTCCACTAGAAAATATGAATTCAAAAAACAAACATGAGTAAGGACACATAAGCTTTGGGGGGTTTATCAGGGCACATGGCAGTCTAATTGATATCTGAGGAACACCACTGGCAGGAAGGTCTGTCTCCCTAGGTACCAGAGTGGGCAACGTAGAAATGCTGCCGGCCTCTGGCCGATACCTGCAACAGCAGCTCGCAAATCTGTGCGAATGGTCACTTCATATGCACAAGTACTGCAGGGCTGCAAAGGAAACCTGCCCTCAAAATGTCCTGACGCAGGTAAAGGCCAAAATATTTCAAAATGTGGCACATATTTCAAGAAAACAATTTGAAGACGTAAGCTGTCATAACAGTTTGAAAAATAAAAGGACGTGCCTCAAAGCTCAATTTCAAGGGATTATGAGACACATGCAAATCCAACCACAAAGAGCTATCGACTCACACCAGTCAGAATAACCATCAGCAAAGAAACTACAAACGATCAATGCTGAAGAGGTTGTGGAGACAGGCAGACCCTCAGTCTCAAGTGGGACGTAACCTGGTAAGAGCCACTCCTGGGAACAGAATGGAGGTGCCTGTAAAAGGTACACATTCAGCTACCCTATGATCCAGCAGGCCCACTCCGTGGCCTATAGCCTAAGAAGACAGAATTGGAAAGACACAGGCAGGAAATCTGCACTGCAGCAGTATTACAATAGCCAAGGCGTGGAAGCAACCAAAAGTCCATCAACAGATGAGTGGACAAAGAAGAACTGCTACGTGTAGAGATGGAATATTAGCTTGGGTAAAAAATGAACCAATGCCACTTGTAGCACCACAGATGAGTCTAGAGGTGATCACGCAACTTGCAGTAAGCGAGAAAGCAAAAGACACCTAACGTACGATATCACTTATAGGGGTTACCTAAAAATTGATACCAGTGAAGATATTTCCACAGAGACATCCAATCACAGATTCATTAAGCAAACTTATGGTTCACCACACGGAAAGGTGTGAGGATTGGATACATCAGGACATTGGGGTTAACAGAGATATACAAACACATGTGAAATATAAAATCACCACAGACCTACGGCATATCAAGAGGACTCTACTCAACATTGCGTCATAAGCTACATGGGAGAAGGACCCGAAGAAGAATAGATATATGTGTACGTGTAAAACAACCACATCTTGCACACCTAGAACAAGCAAAACATTGTAATCAAATTTGCCCTGATACAAAATAAAAATTAAATTTAAAAAACGAACGGCAAGTAACGAGACATAAACCTAAGGGGCTTTTTCCTGGCGCCCTGCATTCTAATTTACAACTTACAACACAACTTCCATTATGGCTCTGTTGCCCTAGTAACCAGATTTGGTAAGGAGAAGTGCTGCCGCCTTCTGGCCGTTTCCCACAACAGCGCTAATGGTCACTTAATATTCAAAAGAACTGCAGGCCTGTAAATGACACCTGCCATCAAAAAAAAAAGAATCCTGGGGTCGTAAATCGACCAGAAAATTCAAAAGACGTCAACATTTCAAGAAGACAATTTCAAGAGGCATGTTTCACGCCCATTCTGTCTTCTTTTTTTCCTTTAAAATAAAAGGGGATTTAAAAATGCTCAACATCAGCAATTAATAGAGCCATGCAAATCCAATCTACAGAAATGTTCACCTCACAGCCGTCAGAATGATCTTCAGCAAAAAGTCTACAAAGAATAAATGCTGAAGGGGTTTCAGAAAACTGTGTACCCACTAGCTGCTGGGGGGATGTAAACTGGTAACAGCCGGCAGGGAGAACATAATGGAGGTGCGTTTAAGGGTAAAAACTGAGCTACCATGCGATCTGGTAGGTCCTCTGATGCGCCTATCACCTGAGCAGAGCAGAATGGAAGAGACACAGGCTGGCAATCCTGCACGGCAGAAACATTTAATATAGCCAAGACTTGGAAGAAACCAAAATGTCCAGCAACAGGAAAATGCACAAAGAGGAAGTGGTCCATGTCAACAATGGAATATTAGCCACGGAAAACAATGAAACAGTGCCGTTTGCACCACCATATAAGGACCTAGAGATAACCACCCCACTTGAAGTAAGAAAGAAACTGAAAGACAGATATCCTATGACATCACTTATAGGTGTTACCTCAAAATTGATACTCATGAACTTATTTCCAAGAGAAGGAAAAGCATGGATTAAGAAAACAAAATTACGTTTAGCCGAATGGAAAGGTGAAAGGAATGTATGAATTATGATATGGGGGTTAACAGACATGTACTAATACAGATGAAATATATAACCACAAAATACCTATGGAACGCCAAGAGGTCTACTCAACACTCTAATAATAACCTACACGGGAAAGGATCCAAAGAGGAATAGACGGATACGTTGATATGATGAACCAGATTCTGTACGCTTAGGAGAAAGTGCATTTTTTTATCAAATTTGCTCTGACACGTCATAAAAATTTAATTTAAAAAACAAGAAGTAGGAGATATAAGCTCTTGGGGGTTTGCCCTGGCACATTCCCCTCTCATCTGCAGGCTACTAACACCATTTCCAGGAAAGCTCTGTCGCCCAAGAACCCAGAGCTGCAAAGGTACAAATGCTGCCGCCTTGTGGCCGTTTCCCGCAAGAGCGGCTTTAAGCCCGCAGCTAATGGTCACTTAATAGCCACAAGGACTCAGGGCCGTAAAGGACACCTGCCCTAAAATATTGTGCTGAGGTAGGGAACGGACAAAACAATTCAAAACAGGGGCTTCCCTGGTGGCGCAGTGGTTGAGAGTCCGCCTGCCGACGCAGGGGACACGGGTTCGTGCCCCGGTGCGGGAAGATCCCACATGCCGTGGAGTGGCTGGGCCCGTGAGCCAGGGCCGCTGAGCCTGCGCGTCCAGAGCCTGTGCTCCGCAACGGGAGAGGCCGAAACAGTGAGAGGCCCGCGTACCGCAAAAATAAATAAGTAAATAAATAAATAAATAAAAAGGAAAGTGGATAAAAGCTCAACCTCAGGAATTATTAGACTCATGCAAATCTAATCTACAAAAAGTTTGCAACTCACACCTGTCGACTGACGATCAGCAAAAATTCTACAAACAATCAATACTGAAGGGGCTTTAGAGAACTGTGTACCCTCTAGCTGCTGGTGAGATGTAAAGTGCTAACAGCCAATAAGAACAGAAAGGAGCTGCCTTTAGAAGTAAAACTTGAGGTACCGTTCAATCCAGCAGTCACACCCCTGGGCCTCTCACCTGAGAAGACCAGAAGCGAGAAGACCCGGGCTGCAACAGCTGCACTGCGGCCTTATTCACAATAGCCAAGACGGTGAAGCTACCAAAATGTCCATCAACAGACGAATGGATTAAGAAGAAGTGGTCCACGTACGCAATGGAATATTAACCACGGAAAACAATGAAACACTGCTCTTTCAGGCACCACAGACGAGCTTGGAGATGATCACAGAACATGGGGTAAGTCGGAAAGCCAAAGACCTACATCCTATGATATCACTTATAGGCGTTATCTAGTAACTGACACAAATGAACATATCTGCACAGAGAAAGACGCTCACAGACTTAGAAAACAACTACGCTTATCTAAAAGGAAAGGTGGGCGGAACGGATAAATTAAGGTTAGCGTTACCATACGTATACAAATACATGTTATACACATATATCAAAAAGACCGACCACGTAGCAAGGGAGGTGTACGGAACACTCTGTAATATTTTACATGGGAAGAGGATCTGTACATGAATAGACGTATATAATGTACAAATGAACCAGATTGTGTACACCTAGGACAAACAGTAGTCTAATCATTACCCCGATTAAAATCATTTAAAAAACCAACCAGAAGTGATGCGACATAAACTTATGGGCGTTTCTCCTGGCACATTCCATTCTAATTTACAACCTAGGAACACGACTTCCAGAAAGGCTCTGCTGCCCTAGTACCCAGATTTGGGAATGGAGAAATGCTGCCGCCTTGTGGCCGTCTCCCAAAACAGCAGCTTTAAACCCAGTGCTAACGGTCATTCAATAGTCACCAAACGTGCAGGCCTGTAAATAACACCTGCCCTCCAAAAAAATCCTGGGGTCAAACATCGACCAAAAATTCGAAAGAAGGCAACATTCCAAGAAAACGATTTCAAGAGGTATACTGTACCCCCACGTTTTTCTTTTCTTTTCTTTTCTTTTAAAAGAAAAGAAACAGGCGTGGAAAAATGATGAATTTTAGGAATTTTTAAAGACATGCAAACCCAAATTACAAACACCTATCCGCTCACAGCACTCGGAATGGCCATTAGCAAAAATGCTGCAAACAATAAATGTGGAGAAACGCGTACCCTCGGTTCTAGGGGGGACGTGGTAAGAGCCACTGATGAAAACACAGTGGCGGTGCTTTGAAAAGGGAAACATTGAGCTACTAGTCAATCAGTCACACCCACTGCTGGGCCTATCACCTGAGAAAACGAGAATCAAAAGGCACAGGCTGGCAATCCTGCACCCCGGCAATACTTACCATAGCCGACACTTGGAAGCAACGAAAATGTCCATCAACAGAGGAGTGCACCAAGAAGAAGTGGTCCATGTACACGATGGAATAGTACTCCACTAGAAAATATGAATTCAAAAAACAAACATGAGTAAGGACACATAAGCTTTGGGGGGTTTATCAGGGCACATGGCAGTCTAATTGATATCTGAGGAACACCACTGGCAGGAAGGTCTGTCTCCCTAGGTACCAGAGTGGGCAACGTAGAAATGCTGCCGGCCTCTGGCCGATACCTGCAACAGCAGCTCGCAAATCTGTGCGAATGGTCACTTCATATGCACAAGTACTGCAGGGCTGCAAAGGAAACCTGCCCTCAAAATGTCCTGACGCAGGTAAAGGCCAAAATATTTCAAAATGTGGCACATATTTCAAGAAAACAATTTGAAGACGTAAGCTGTCATAACAGTTTGAAAAATAAAAGGACGTGCCTCAAAGCTCAATTTCAAGGGATTATGAGACACATGCAAATCCAACCACAAAGAGCTATCGACTCACACCAGTCAGAATAACCATCAGCAAAGAAACTACAAACGATCAATGCTGAAGAGGTTGTGGAGACAGGCAGACCCTCAGTCTCAAGTGGGACGCAACCTGGTAAGAGCCACTCCTGGGAACAGAATGGAGGTGCCTGTAAAAGGTACACATTCAGCTACCCTATGATCCAGCAGGCCCACGCCGTGGCCTATAGCCTAAGAAGACAGAATTGGAAAGACACAGGCAGGAAATCTGCACTGCAGCAGTATTACAATAGCCAAGGCGTGGAAGCAACCAAAAGTCCATCAACAGATGAGTGGACAAAGAAGAACTGCTACGTGTAGAGATGGAATATTAGCTTGGGTAAAAAATGAACCAATGCCACTTGTAGCACCACAGATGAGTCTAGAGGTGATCACGCAACTTGCAGTAAGCGAGAAAGCAAAAGACACCTAACGTACGATATCACTTATAGGGGTTACCTAAAAATTGATACCAGTGAAGATATTTCCACAGAGACATCCAATCACAGATTCATTAAGCAAACTTATGGTTCACCACACGGAAAGGTGTGAGGATTGGATACATCAGGACATTGGGGTTAACAGAGATATACAAACACATGTGAAATATAAAATCACCACAGACCTACGGCATATCAAGAGGACTCTACTCAACATTGCGTCATAAGCTACATGGGAGAAGGACCCGAAGAAGAATAGATATATGTGTACGTGTGAAACAACCACATCTTGCACACCTAGAACAAGCAAAACATTGTAATCAAATTTGCCCTGATACAAAATAAAAATTAAATTTAAAAAACGAACGGCAAGTAACGAGACATAAACCTAAGGGGCTTTTTCCTGGCGCCCTGCATTCTAATTTACAACTTACAACACAACTTCCATTATGGCTCTGTTGCCCTAGTAACCAGATTTGGTAAGGAGAAGTGCTGCCGCCTTCTGGCCGTTTCCCACAACAGCGCTAATGGTCACTTAATATTCAAAAGAACTGCAGGCCTGTAAATGACACCTGCCATCAAAAAAAAAAAAGAATCCTGGGGTCGTAAATCGACCAGAAAATTCAAAAGACGTCAACATTTCAAGAAGACAATTTCAAGAGGCATGTTTCACGCCCATTCTGTCTTCTTTTTTTCCTTTAAAATAAAAGGGGATTTAAAAATGCTCAACATCAGCAATTAATAGAGCCATGCAAATCCAATCTACAGAAATGTTCACCTCACAGCCGTCAGAATGATCTTCAGCAAAAAGTCTACAAAGAATAAATGCTGAAGGGGTTTCAGAAAACTGTGTACCCACTAGCTGCTGGGGGGATGTAAACTGGTAACAGCCGGCAGGGAGAACATAATGGAGGTGCGTTTAAGGGTAAAAACTGAGCTACCATGCGATCTGGTAGGTCCTCTGATGCGCCTATCACCTGAGCAGAGCAGAATGGAAGAGACACAGGCTGGCAATCCTGCACGGCAGAAACATTTAATATAGCCAAGACTTGGAAGAAACCAAAATGTCCAGCAACAGGAAAATGCACAAAGAGGAAGTGGTCCATGTCAACAATGGAATATTAGCCACGGAAAACAATGAAACAGTGCCGTTTGCACCACCATATAAGGACCTAGAGATAACCACCCCACTTGAAGTAAGAAAGAAACTGAAAGACAGATATCCTATGACATCACTTATAGGTGTTACCTCAAAATTGATACTCATGAACTTATTTCCAAGAGAAGGAAAAGCATGGATTAAGAAAACAAAACTACGTTTAGCCGAATGGAAAGGTGAAAGGAATGTATGAATTATGATATGGGGGTTAACAGACATGTACTAATACAGATGAAATATATAACCACAAAATACCTATGGAACGCCAAGAGGTCTACTCAACACTCTAATAATAACCTACACGGGAAAGGATCCAAAGAGGAATAGACGGATACGTTGATATGATGAACCAGATTCTGTACGCTTAGGAGAAAGTGCATTTTTTTATCAAATTTGCTCTGACACGTCATAAAAATTTAATTTAAAAAACAAGAAGTAGGAGATATAAGCTCTTGGGGGTTTGCCCTGGCACATTCCCCTCTCATCTGCAGGCTACTAACACCATTTCCAGGAAAGCTCTGTCGCCCAAGAACCCAGAGCTGCAAAGGTAGAAATGCTGCCGCCTTGTGGCCGTTTCCCGCAAGAGCGGCTTTAAGCCCGCAGCTAATGGTCACTTAATAGCCACAAGGACTCAGGGCCGTAAAGGACACCTGCCCTAAAATATTGTGCTGAGGTAGGGAACGGACAAAACAATTCAAAACAGGGGCTTCCCTGGTGGCGCAGTGGTTGAGAGTCCGCCTGCCGACGCAGGGGTCACGGGTTCGTGCCCCGGTGCGGGAATATCCCACATGCCGTGGAGTGGCTGGGCCCGTGAGCCAGGGCCGCTGAGCCTGCGCGTCCAGAGCCTGTGCTCCGCAACGGGAGAGGCCGAAACAGTGAGAGGCCCGCGTACCGCAAAAATAAATAAGTAAATAAATAAATAAATAAAAAGGAAAGTGGATAAAAGCTCAACCTCAGGAATTATTAGACTCATGCAAATCTAATCTACAAAAAGTTTGCAACTCACACCTGTCGACTGACGATCAGCAAAAATTCTACAAACAATCAATACTGAAGGGGCTTTAGAGAACTGTGTACCCTCTAGCTGCTGGTGAGATGTAAAGTGCTAACAGCCAATAAGAACAGAAAGGAGCTGCCTTTAGAAGTAAAACTTGAGGTACCGTTCAATCCAGCAGTCACACCCCTGGGCCTCTCACCTGCGAAGACCAGAAGCGAGAAGACCCGGGCTGCAACAGCTGCACTGCGGCCTTATTCACAATAGCCAAGACGGTGAAGCTACCAAAATGTCCATCAACAGACGAATGGATTAAGAAGAAGTGGTCCACGTACGCAATGGAATATTAACCACGGAAAACAATGAAACACTGCTCTTTCAGGCACCACAGACGAGCTTGGAGATGATCACAGAACATGGGGTAAGTCGGAAAGCCAAAGACCTACATCCTATGATATCACTTATAGGCGTTATCTAGTAACTGACACAAATGAACATATCTGCACAGAGCAAGACGCTCACAGACTTAGAAAACAACTACGCTTATCTAAAAGGAAAGGTGGGCGGAACGGATAAATTAAGGTTAGCGTTACCATACGTATACAAATACATGTTATACACATATATCAAAAAGACCGACCACGTAGCAAGGTAGGTGTACGGAACACTCTGTAATATTTTACATGGGAAGAGGATCTGTACATGAATAGACGTATATAATGTACAAATGAACCAGATTGTGTACACCTAGGACAAACAGTAGTCTAATCATTACCCCGATTAAAATCATTTAAAAAACCAACCAGAAGTGATGCGACATAAACTTATGGGCGTTTCTCCTGGCACATTCCATTCTAATTTACAACCTAGGAACACGACTTCCAGAAAGGCTCTGCTGCCCTAGTACCCAGATTTGGGAATGGAGAAATGCTGCCGCCTTGTGGCCGTCTCCCAAAACAGCAGCTTTAAACCCAGTGCTAATGGTCATTCAATAGTCACCAAACGTGCAGGCCTGTAAATAACACCTGCCCTCCAAAAAAATCCTGGGGTCAAACATCGACCAAAAATTCGAAAGAGGGCAACATTCCAAGAAAACGATTTCAAGAGGTATACTGTACCCCCACGTTTTTCTTTTCTTTTCTTTTCTTTTAAAAGAAAAGAAACAGGCGTGGAAAAATGATGAATTTTAGGAATTTTTAAAGACATGCAAACCCAAATTACAAACACCTATCCGCTCACAGCACTCGGAATGGCCATTAGCAAAAATGCTGCAAACAATAAATGTGGAAAAACGCGTACCCTCGGTTCTAGGGGGGACGTGGTAAGAGCCACTGATGAAAACACAGTGGCGGTGCTTTGAAAAGGGAAACATTGAGCTACTAGTCAATCAGTCACACCCACTGCTGGGCCTATCACCTGAGAAAACGAGAATCAAAAGGCACAGGCTGGCAATCCTGCACCCCGGCAATACTTACCATAGCCGACACTTGGAAGCAACGAAAATGTCCAGCAACAGAGGAGTGCACCAAGAAGAAGTGGTCCATGTACACGATGGAATAGTACTCCACTAGAAAATATGAATTCAAAAAACAAACATGAGTAAGGACACATAAGCTTTGGGGGGTTTATCAGGGCACATGGCAGTCTAATTGATATCTGAGGAACACCACTGGCAGGAAGGTCTGTCTCCCTAGGTACCAGAGTGGGCAACGTAGAAATGCTGCCGGCCTCTGGCCGATACCTGCAACAGCAGCTCGCAAATCTGTGCGAATGGTCACTTCATATGCACAAGTACTGCAGGGCTGCAAAGGAAACCTGCCCTCAAAATGTCCTGACGCAGGTAAAGGCCAAAATATTTCAAAATGTGGCACATATTTCAAGAAAACAATTTGAAGACGTAAGCTGTCATAACAGTTTGAAAAATAAAAGGACGTGCCTCAAAGCTCAATTTCAAGGGATTATGAGACACATGCAAATCCAACCACAAAGAGCTATCGACTCACACCAGTCAGAATAACCATCAGCAAAGAAACTACAAACGATCAATGCTGAAGAGGTTGTGGAGACATGCAGACCCTCAGTCTCAAGTGGGACGTAACCTGGTAAGAGCCACTCCTGGGAACAGAATGGAGGTGCCTGTAAAAGGTACACATTCAGCTACCCTATGATCCAGCAGGCCCACTCCGTGGCCTATAGCCTAAGAAGACAGAATTGGAAAGACACAGGCAGGAAATCTGCACTGCAGCAGTATTACAATAGCCAAGGCGTGGAAGCAACCAAAAGTCCATCAACAGATGAGTGGACAAAGAAGAACTGCTACGTGTAGAGATGGAATATTAGCTTGGGTAAAAAATGAACCAATGCCACTTGTAGCACCACAGATGAGTCTAGAGGTGATCACGCAACTTGCAGTAAGCGAGAAAGCAAAAGACACCTAACGTACGATATCACTTATAGGGGTTACCTAAAAATTGATACCAGTGAAGATATTTCCACAGAGACATCCAATCACAGATTCATTAAGCAAACTTATGGTTCACCACACGGAAAGGTGTGAGGATTGGATACATCAGGACATTGGGGTTAACAGAGATATACAAACACATGTGAAATATAAAATCACCACAGACCTACGGCATACCAAGAGGACTCTACTCAACATTGCGTCATAAGCTACATGGGAGAAGGACCCGAAGAAGAATAGATATATGTGTACGTGTAAAACAACCACATCTTGCACACCTAGAACAAGCAAAACATTGTAATCAAATTTGCCCTGATACAAAATAAAAATTAAATTTAAAAAACGAACGGCAAGTAACGAGACATAAACCTAAGGGGCTTTTTCCTGGCGCCCTGCATTCTAATTTACAACTTACAACACAACTTCCATTATGGCTCTGTTGCCCTAGTAACCAGATTTGGTAAGGAGAAGTGCTGCCGCCTTCTGGCCGTTTCCCACAACAGCGCTAATGGTCACTTAATATTCAAAAGAACTGCAGGCCTGTAAATGACACCTGCCATCAAAAAAAAAAGAATCCTGGGGTCGTAAATCGACCAGAAAATTCAAAAGACGTCAACATTTCAAGAAGACAATTTCAAGAGGCATGTTTCACGCCCATTCTGTCTTCTTTTTTTCCTTTAAAATAAAAGGGGATTTAAAAATGCTCAACATCAGCAATTAATAGAGCCATGCAAATCCAATCTACAGAAATGTTCACCTCACAGCCGTCAGAATGATCTTCAGCAAAAAGTCTACAAAGAATAAATGCTGAAGGGGTTTCAGAAAACTGTGTACCCACTAGCTGCTGGGGGGATGTAAACTGGTAACAGCCGGCAGGGAGAACATAATGGAGGTGCGTTTAAGGGTAAAAACTGAGCTACCATGCGATCTGGTAGGTCCTCTGATGCGCCTATCACCTGAGCAGAGCAGAATGGAAGAGACACAGGCTGGCAATCCTGCACGGCAGAAACATTTAATATAGCCAAGACTTGGAAGAAACCAAAATGTCCAGCAACAGGAAAATGCACAAAGAGGAAGTGGTCCATGTCAACAATGGAATATTAGCCACGGAAAACAATGAAACAGTGCCGTTTGCACCACCATATAAGGACCTAGAGATAACCACCCCACTTGAAGTAAGAAAGAAACTGAAAGACAGATATCCTATGACATCACTTATAGGTGTTACCTCAAAATTGATACTCATGAACTTATTTCCAAGAGAAGGAAAAGCATGGATTAAGAAAACAAAATTACGTTTAGCCGAATGGAAAGGTGAAAGGAATGTATGAATTATGATATGGGGGTTAACAGACATGTACTAATACAGATGAAATATATAACCACAAAATACCTATGGAACGCCAAGAGGTCTACTCAACACTCTAATAATAACCTACACGGGAAAGGATCCAAAGAGGAATAGACGGATACGTTGATATGATGAACCAGATTCTGTACGCTTAGGAGAAAGTGCATTTTTTTATCAAATTTGCTCTGACACGTCATAAAAATTTAATTTAAAAAACAAGAAGTAGGAGATATAAGCTCTTGGGGGTTTGCCCTGGCACATTCCCCTCTCATCTGCAGGCTACTAACACCATTTCCAGGAAAGCTCTGTCGCCCAAGAACCCAGAGCTGCAAAGGTACAAATGCTGCCGCCTTGTGGCCGTTTCCCGCAAGAGCGGCTTTAAGCCCGCAGCTAATGGTCACTTAATAGCCACAAGGACTCAGGGCCGTAAAGGACACCTGCCCTAAAATATTGTGCTGAGGTAGGGAACGGACAAAACAATTCAAAACAGGGGCTTCCCTGGTGGCGCAGTGGTTGAGAGTCCGCCTGCCGACGCAGGGGACACGGGTTCGTGCCCCGGTGCGGGAAGATCCCACATGCCGTGGAGTGGCTGGGCCCGTGAGCCAGGGCCGCTGAGCCTGCGCGTCCAGAGCCTGTGCTCCGCAACGGGAGAGGCCGAAACAGTGAGAGGCCCGCGTACCGCAAAAATAAATAAGTAAATAAATAAATAAATAAAAAGGAAAGTGGATAAAAGCTCAACCTCAGGAATTATTAGACTCATGCAAATCTAATCTACAAAAAGTTTGCAACTCACACCTGTCGACTGACGATCAGCAAAAATTCTACAAACAATCAATACTGAAGGGGCTTTAGAGAACTGTGTACCCTCTAGCTGCTGGTGAGATGTAAAGTGCTAACAGCCAATAAGAACAGAAAGGAGCTGCCTTTAGAAGTAAAACTTGAGGTACCGTTCAATCCAGCAGTCACACCCCTGGGCCTCTCACCTGAGAAGACCAGAAGCGAGAAGACCCGGGCTGCAACAGCTGCACTGCGGCCTTATTCACAATAGCCAAGACGGTGAAGCTACCAAAATGTCCATCAACAGACGAATGGATTAAGAAGAAGTGGTCCACGTACGCAATGGAATATTAACCACGGAAAGCAATGAAACACTGCTCTTTCAGGCACCACAGACGAGCTTGGAGATGATCACAGAACATGGGGTAAGTCGGAAAGCCAAAGACCTACATCCTATGATATCACTTATAGGCGTTATCTAGTAACTGACACAAATGAACATATCTGCACAGAGAAAGACGCTCACAGACTTAGAAAACAACTACGCTTATCTAAAAGGAAAGGTGGGCGGAACGGATAAATTAAGGTTAGCGTTACCATACGTATACAAATACATGTTATACACATATATCAAAAAGACCGACCACGTAGCAAGGGAGGTGTACGGAACACTCTGTAATATTTTACATGGGAAGAGGATCTGTACATGAATAGACGTATATAATGTACAAATGAACCAGATTGTGTACACCTAGGACAAACAGTAGTCTAATCATTACCCCGATTAAAATCATTTAAAAAACCAACCAGAAGTGATGCGACATAAACTTATGGGCGTTTCTCCTGGCACATTCCATTCTAATTTACAACCTAGGAACACGACTTCCAGAAAGGCTCTGCTGCCCTAGTACCCAGATTTGGGAATGGAGAAATGCTGCCGCCTTGTGGCCGTCTCCCAAAACAGCAGCTTTAAACCCAGTGCTAACGGTCATTCAATAGTCACCAAACGTGCAGGCCTGTAAATAACACCTGCCCTCCAAAAAAATCCTGGGGTCAAACATCGACCAAAAATTCGAAAGAGGGCAACATTCCAAGAAAACGATTTCAAGAGGTATACTGTACCCCCACGTTTTTCTTTTCTTTTCTTTTCTTTTAAAAGAAAAGAAACAGGCGTGGAAAAATGATGAATTTTAGGAATTTTTAAAGACATGCAAACCCAAATTACAAACACCTATCCGCTCACAGCACTCGGAATGGCCATTAGCAAAAATGCTGCAAACAATAAATGTGGAGAAACGCGTACCCTCGGTTCTAGGGGGGACGTGGTAAGAGCCACTGATGAAAACACAGTGGCGGTGCTTTGAAAAGGGAAACATTGAGCTACTAGTCAATCAGTCACACCCACTGCTGGGCCTATCACCTGAGAAAACGAGAATCAAAAGGCACAGGCTGGCAATCCTGCACCCCGGCAATACTTACCATAGCCGACACTTGGAAGCAATGAAAATGTCCATCAACAGAGGAGTGCACCAAGAAGAAGTGGTCCATGTACACGATGGAATAGTACTCCACTAGAAAATATGAATTCAAAAAACAAACATGAGTAAGGACACATAAGCTTTGGGGGGTTTATCAGGGCACATGGCAGTCTAATTGATATCTGAGGAACACCACTGGCAGGAAGGTCTGTCTCCCTAGGTACCAGAGTGGGCAACGTAGAAATGCTGCCGGCCTCTGGCCGATACCTGCAACAGCAGCTCGCAAATCTGTGCGAATGGTCACTTCATATGCACAAGTACTGCAGGGCTGCAAAGGAAACCTGCCCTCAAAATGTCCTGACGCAGGTAAAGGCCAAAATATTTCAAAATGTGGCACATATTTCAAGAAAACAATTTGAAGACGTAAGCTGTCATAACAGTTTGAAAAATAAAAGGACGTGCCTCAAAGCTCAATTTCAAGGGATTATGAGACACATGCAAATCCAACCACAAAGAGCTATCGACTCACACCAGTCAGAATAACCATCAGCAAAGAAACTACAAACGATCAATGCTGAAGAGGTTGTGGAGACAGGCAGACCCTCAGTCTCAAGTGGGACGTAACCTGGTAAGAGCCACTCCTGGGAACAGAATGGAGGTGCCTGTAAAAGGTACACATTCAGCTACCCTATGATCCAGCAGGCCCACTCCGTGGCCTATAGCCTAAGAAGACAGAATTGGAAAGACACAGGCAGGAAATCTGCACTGCAGCAGTATTACAATAGCCAAGGCGTGGAAGCAACCAAAAGTCCATCAACAGATGAGTGGACAAAGAAGAACTGCTACGTGTAGAGATGGAATATTAGCTTGGGTAAAAAATGAACCAATGCCACTTGTAGCACCACAGATGAGTCTAGAGGTGATCACGCAACTTGCAGTAAGCGAGAAAGCAAAAGACACCTAACGTACGATATCACTTATAGGGGTTACCTAAAAATTGATACCAGTGAAGATATTTCCACAGAGACATCCAATCACAGATTCATTAAGCAAACTTATGGTTCACCACACGGAAAGGTGTGAGGATTGGATACATCAGGACATTGGGGTTAACAGAGATATACAAACACATGTGAAATATAAAATCACCACAGACCTACGGCATATCAAGAGGACTCTACTCAACATTGCGTCATAAGCTACATGGGAGAAGGACCCGAAGAAGAATAGATATATGTGTACGTGTAAAACAACCACATCTTGCACACCTAGAACAAGCAAAACATTGTAATCAAATTTGCCCTGATACAAAATAAAAATTAAATTTAAAAAACGAACGGCAAGTAACGAGACATAAACCTAAGGGGCTTTTTCCTGGCGCCCTGCATTCTAATTTACAACTTACAACACAACTTCCATTATGGCTCTGTTGCCCTAGTAACCAGATTTGGTAAGGAGAAGTGCTGCCGCCTTCTGGCCGTTTCCCACAACAGCGCTAATGGTCACTTAATATTCAAAAGAACTGCAGGCCTGTAAATGACACCTGCCATCAAAAAAAAAAGAATCCTGGGGTCGTAAATCGACCAGAAAATTCAAAAGACGTCAACATTTCAAGAAGACAATTTCAAGAGGCATGTTTCACGCCCATTCTGTCTTCTTTTTTTCCTTTAAAATAAAAGGGGATTTAAAAATGCTCAACATCAGCAATTAATAGAGCCATGCAAATCCAATCTACAGAAATGTTCACCTCACAGCCGTCAGAATGATCTTCAGCAAAAAGTCTACAAAGAATAAATGCTGAAGGGGTTTCAGAAAACTGTGTACCCACTAGCTGCTGGGGGGATGTAAACTGGTAACAGCCGGCAGGGAGAACATAATGGAGGTGCGTTTAAGGGTAAAAACTGAGCTACCATGCGATCTGGTAGGTCCTCTGATGCGCCTATCACCTGAGCAGAGCAGAATGGAAGAGACACAGGCTGGCAATCCTGCACGGCAGAAACATTTAATATAGCCAAGACTTGGAAGAAACCAAAATGTCCAGCAACAGGAAAATGCACAAAGAGGAAGTGGTCCATGTCAACAATGGAATATTAGCCACGGAAAACAATGAAACAGTGCCGTTTGCACCACCATATAAGGACCTAGAGATAACCACCCCACTTGAAGTAAGAAAGAAACTGAAAGACAGATATCCTATGACATCACTTATAGGTGTTACCTCAAAATTGATACTCATGAACTTATTTCCAAGAGAAGGAAAAGCATGGATTAAGAAAACAAAATTACGTTTAGCCGAATGGAAAGGTGAAAGGAATGTATGAATTATGATATGGGGGTTAACAGACATGTACTAATACAGATGAAATATATAACCACAAAATACCTATGGAACGCCAAGAGGTCTACTCAACACTCTAATAATAACCTACACGGGAAAGGATCCAAAGAGGAATAGACGGATACGTTGATATGATGAACCAGATTCTGTACGCTTAGGAGAAAGTGCATTTTTTTATCAAATTTGCTCTGACACGTCATAAAAATTTAATTTAAAAAACAAGAAGTAGGAGATATAAGCTCTTGGGGGTTTGCCCTGGCACATTCCCCTCTCATCTGCAGGCTACTAACACCATTTCCAGGAAAGCTCTGTCGCCCAAGAACCCAGAGCTGCAAAGGTACAAATGCTGCCGCCTTGTGGCCGTTTCCCGCAAGAGCGGCTTTAAGCCCGCAGCTAATGGTCACTTAATAGCCACAAGGACTCAGGGCCGTAAAGGACACCTGCCCTAAAATATTGTGCTGAGGTAGGGAACGGACAAAACAATTCAAAACAGGGGCTTCCCTGGTGGCGCAGTGGTTGAGAGTCCGCCTGCCGACGCAGGGGACACGGGTTCGTGCCCCGGTGCGGGAAGATCCCACATGCCGTGGAGTGGCTGGGCCCGTGAGCCAGGGCCGCTGAGCCTGCGCGTCCAGAGCCTGTGCTCCGCAACGGGAGAGGCCGAAACAGTGAGAGGCCCGCGTACCGCAAAAATAAATAAGTAAATAAATAAATAAATAAAAAGGAAAGTGGATAAAAGCTCAACCTCAGGAATTATTAGACTCATGCAAATCTAATCTACAAAAAGTTTGCAACTCACACCTGTCGACTGACGATCAGCAAAAATTCTACAAACAATCAATACTGAAGGGGCTTTAGAGAACTGTGTACCCTCTAGCTGCTGGTGAGATGTAAAGTGCTAACAGCCAATAAGAACAGAAAGGAGCTGCCTTTAGAAGTAAAACTTGAGGTACCGTTCAATCCAGCAGTCACACCCCTGGGCCTCTCACCTGAGAAGACCAGAAGCGAGAAGACCCGGGCTGCAACAGCTGCACTGCGGCCTTATTCACAATAGCCAAGACGGTGAAGCTACCAAAATGTCCATCAACAGACGAATGGATTAAGAAGAAGTGGTCCACGTACGCAATGGAATATTAACCACGGAAAGCAATGAAACACTGCTCTTTCAGGCACCACAGACGAGCTTGGAGATGATCACAGAACATGGGGTAAGTCGGAAAGCCAAAGACCTACATCCTATGATATCACTTATAGGCGTTATCTAGTAACTGACACAAATGAACATATCTGCACAGAGAAAGACGCTCACAGACTTAGAAAACAACTACGCTTATCTAAAAGGAAAGGTGGGCGGAACGGATAAATTAAGGTTAGCGTTACCATACGTATACAAATACATGTTATACACATATATCAAAAAGACCGACCACGTAGCAAGGGAGGTGTACGGAACACTCTGTAATATTTTACATGGGAAGAGGATCTGTACATGAATAGACGTATATAATGTACAAATGAACCAGATTGTGTACACCTAGGACAAACAGTAGTCTAATCATTACCCCGATTAAAATCATTTAAAAAACCAACCAGAAGTGATGCGACATAAACTTATGGGCGTTTCTCCTGGCACATTCCATTCTAATTTACAACCTAGGAACACGACTTCCAGAAAGGCTCTGCTGCCCTAGTACCCAGATTTGGGAATGGAGAAATGCTGCCGCCTTGTGGCCGTCTCCCAAAACAGCAGCTTTAAACCCAGTGCTAACGGTCATTCAATAGTCACCAAACGTGCAGGCCTGTAAATAACACCTGCCCTCCAAAAAAATCCTGGGGTCAAACATCGACCAAAAATTCGAAAGAGGGCAACATTCCAAGAAAACGATTTCAAGAGGTATACTGTACCCCCACGTTTTTCTTTTCTTTTCTTTTCTTTTAAAAGAAAAGAAACAGGCGTGGAAAAATGATGAATTTTAGGAATTTTTAAAGACATGCAAACCCAAATTACAAACACCTATCCGCTCACAGCACTCGGAATGGCCATTAGCAAAAATGCTGCAAACAATAAATGTGGAGAAACGCGTACCCTCGGTTCTAGGGGGGACGTGGTAAGAGCCACTGATGAAAACACAGTGGCGGTGCTTTGAAAAGGGAAACATTGAGCTACTAGTCAATCAGTCACACCCACTGCTGGGCCTATCACCTGAGAAAACGAGAATCAAAAGGCACAGGCTGGCAATCCTGCACCCCGGCAATACTTACCATAGCCGACACTTGGAAGCAATGAAAATGTCCATCAACAGAGGAGTGCACCAAGAAGAAGTGGTCCATGTACACGATGGAATAGTACTCCACTAGAAAATATGAATTCAAAAAACAAACATGAGTAAGGACACATAAGCTTTGGGGGGTTTATCAGGGCACATGGCAGTCTAATTGATATCTGAGGAACACCACTGGCAGGAAGGTCTGTCTCCCTAGGTACCAGAGTGGGCAACGTAGAAATGCTGCCGGCCTCTGGCCGATACCTGCAACAGCAGCTCGCAAATCTGTGCGAATGGTCACTTCATATGCACAAGTACTGCAGGGCTGCAAAGGAAACCTGCCCTCAAAATGTCCTGACGCAGGTAAAGGCCAAAATATTTCAAAATGTGGCACATATTTCAAGAAAACAATTTGAAGACGTAAGCTGTCATAACAGTTTGAAAAATAAAAGGACGTGCCTCAAAGCTCAATTTCAAGGGATTATGAGACACATGCAAATCCAACCACAAAGAGCTATCGACTCACACCAGTCAGAATAACCATCAGCAAAGAAACTACAAACGATCAATGCTGAAGAGGTTGTGGAGACAGGCAGACCCTCAGTCTCAAGTGGGACGTAACCTGGTAAGAGCCACTCCTGGGAACAGAATGGAGGTGCCTGTAAAAGGTACACATTCAGCTACCCTATGATCCAGCAGGCCCACTCCGTGGCCTATAGCCTAAGAAGACAGAATTGGAAAGACACAGGCAGGAAATCTGCACTGCAGCAGTATTACAATAGCCAAGGCGTGGAAGCAACCAAAAGTCCATCAACAGATGAGTGGACAAAGAAGAACTGCTACGTGTAGAGATGGAATATTAGCTTGGGTAAAAAATGAACCAATGCCACTTGTAGCACCACAGATGAGTCTAGAGGTGATCACGCAACTTGCAGTAAGCGAGAAAGCAAAAGACACCTAACGTACGATATCACTTATAGGGGTTACCTAAAAATTGATACCAGTGAAGATATTTCCACAGAGACATCCAATCACAGATTCATTAAGCAAACTTATGGTTCACCACACGGAAAGGTGTGAGGATTGGATACATCAGGACATTGGGGTTAACAGAGATATACAAACACATGTGAAATATAAAATCACCACAGACCTACGGCATATCAAGAGGACTCTACTCAACATTGCGTCATAAGCTACATGGGAGAAGGACCCGAAGAAGAATAGATATATGTGTACGTGTAAAACAACCACATCTTGCACACCTAGAACAAGCAAAACATTGTAATCAAATTTGCCCTGATACAAAATAAAAATTAAATTTAAAAAACGAACGGCAAGTAACGAGACATAAACCTAAGGGGCTTTTTCCTGGCGCCCTGCATTCTAATTTACAACTTACAACACAACTTCCATTATGGCTCTGTTGCCCTAGTAACCAGATTTGGTAAGGAGAAGTGCTGCCGCCTTCTGGCCGTTTCCCACAACAGCGCTAATGGTCACTTAATATTCAAAAGAACTGCAGGCCTGTAAATGACACCTGCCATCAAAAAAAAAAGAATCCTGGGGTCGTAAATCGACCAGAAAATTCAAAAGACGTCAACATTTCAAGAAGACAATTTCAAGAGGCATGTTTCACGCCCATTCTGTCTTCTTTTTTTCCTTTAAAATAAAAGGGGATTTAAAAATGCTCAACATCAGCAATTAATAGAGCCATGCAAATCCAATCTACAGAAATGTTCACCTCACAGCCGTCAGAATGATCTTCAGCAAAAAGTCTACAAAGAATAAATGCTGAAGGGGTTTCAGAAAACTGTGTACCCACTAGCTGCTGGGGGGATGTAAACTGGTAACAGCCGGCAGGGAGAACATAATGGAGGTGCGTTTAAGGGTAAAAACTGAGCTACCATGCGATCTGGTAGGTCCTCTGATGCGCCTATCACCTGAGCAGAGCAGAATGGAAGAGACACAGGCTGGCAATCCTGCACGGCAGAAACATTTAATATAGCCAAGACTTGGAAGAAACCAAAATGTCCAGCAACAGGAAAATGCACAAAGAGGAAGTGGTCCATGTCAACAATGGAATATTAGCCACGGAAAACAATGAAACAGTGCCGTTTGCACCACCATATAAGGACCTAGAGATAACCACCCCACTTGAAGTAAGAAAGAAACTGAAAGACAGATATCCTATGACATCACTTATAGGTGTTACCTCAAAATTGATACTCATGAACTTATTTCCAAGAGAAGGAAAAGCATGGATTAAGAAAACAAAATTACGTTTAGCCGAATGGAAAGGTGAAAGGAATGTATGAATTATGATATGGGGGTTAACAGACATGTACTAATACAGATGAAATATATAACCACAAAATACCTATGGAACGCCAAGAGGTCTACTCAACACTCTAATAATAACCTACACGGGAAAGGATCCAAAGAGGAATAGACGGATACGTTGATATGATGAACCAGATTCTGTACGCTTAGGAGAAAGTGCATTTTTTTATCAAATTTGCTCTGACACGTCATAAAAATTTAATTTAAAAAACAAGAAGTAGGAGATATAAGCTCTTGGGGGTTTGCCCTGGCACATTCCCCTCTCATCTGCAGGCTACTAACACCATTTCCAGGAAAGCTCTGTCGCCCAAGAACCCAGAGCTGCAAAGGTACAAATGCTGCCGCCTTGTGGCCGTTTCCCGCAAGAGCGGCTTTAAGCCCGCAGCTAATGGTCACTTAATAGCCACAAGGACTCAGGGCCGTAAAGGACACCTGCCCTAAAATATTGTGCTGAGGTAGGGAACGGACAAAACAATTCAAAACAGGGGCTTCCCTGGTGGCGCAGTGGTTGAGAGTCCGCCTGCCGACGCAGGGGACACGGGTTCGTGCCCCGGTGCGGGAAGATCCCACATGCCGTGGAGTGGCTGGGCCCGTGAGCCAGGGCCGCTGAGCCTGCGCGTCCAGAGCCTGTGCTCCGCAACGGGAGAGGCCGAAACAGTGAGAGGCCCGCGTACCGCAAAAATAAATAAGTAAATAAATAAATAAATAAAAAGGAAAGTGGATAAAAGCTCAACCTCAGGAATTATTAGACTCATGCAAATCTAATCTACAAAAAGTTTGCAACTCACACCTGTCGACTGACGATCAGCAAAAATTCTACAAACAATCAATACTGAAGGGGCTTTAGAGAACTGTGTACCCTCTAGCTGCTGGTGAGATGTAAAGTGCTAACAGCCAATAAGAACAGAAAGGAGCTGCCTTTAGAAGTAAAACTTGAGGTACCGTTCAATCCAGCAGTCACACCCCTGGGCCTCTCACCTGAGAAGACCAGAAGCGAGAAGACCCGGGCTGCAACAGCTGCACTGCGGCCTTATTCACAATAGCCAAGACGGTGAAGCTACCAAAATGTCCATCAACAGACGAATGGATTAAGAAGAAGTGGTCCACGTACGCAATGGAATATTAACCACGGAAAACAATGAAACACTGCTCTTTCAGGCACCACAGACGAGCTTGGAGATGATCACAGAACATGGGGTAAGTCGGAAAGCCAAAGACCTACATCCTATGATATCACTTATAGGCGTTATCTAGTAACTGACACAAATGAACATATCTGCACAGAGCAAGACGCTCACAGACTTAGAAAACAACTACGCTTATCTAAAAGGAAAGGTGGGCGGAACGGATAAATTAAGGTTAGCGTTACCATACGTATACAAATACATGTTATACACATATATCAAAAAGACCGACCACGTAGCAAGGGAGGTGTACGGAACACTCTGTAATACTTTACATGGGAAGAGGATCTGTACATGAATAGACGTATATAATGTACAAATGAACCAGATTGTGTACACCTAGGACAAACAGTAGTCTAATCATTACCCCGATTAAAATCATTTAAAAAACCAACCAGAAGTGATGCGACATAAACTTATGGGCGTTTCTCCTGGCACATTCCATTCTAATTTACAACCTAGGAACACGACTTCCAGAAAGGCTCTGCTGCCCTAGTACCCAGATTTGGGAATGGAGAAATGCTGCCGCCTTGTGGCCGTCTCCCAAAACAGCAGCTTTAAACCCAGTGCTAATGGTCATTCAATAGTCACCAAACGTGCAGGCCTGTAAATAACACCTGCCCTCCAAAAAAATCCTGGGGTCAAACATCGACCAAAAATTCGAAAGAGGGCAACATTCCAAGAAAACGATTTCAAGAGGTATACTGTACCCCCACGTTTTTCTTTTCTTTTCTTTTCTTTTAAAAGAAAAGAAACAGGCGTGGAAAAATGATGAATTTTAGGAATTTTTAAAGACATGCAAACCCAAATTACAAACACCTATCCGCTCACAGCACTCGGAATGGCCATTAGCAAAAATGCTGCAAACAATAAATGTGGAGAAACGCGTACCCTCGGTTCTAGGGGGGACGTGGTAAGAGCCACTGATGAAAACACAGTGGCGGTGCTTTGAAAAGGGAAACATTGAGCTACTAGTCAATCAGTCACACCCACTGCTGGGCCTATCACCTGAGAAAACGAGAATCAAAAGGCACAGGCTGGCAATCCTGCACCCCGGCAATACTTACCATAGCCGACACTTGGAAGCAACGAAAATGTCCATCAACAGAGGAGTGCACCAAGAAGAAGTGGTCCATGTACACGATGGAATAGTACTCCACTAGAAAATATGAATTCAAAAAACAAACATGAGTAAGGACACATAAGCTTTGGGGGGTTTATCAGGGCACATGGCAGTCTAATTGATATCTGAGGAACACCACTGGCAGGAAGGTCTGTCTCCCTAGGTACCAGAGTGGGCAACGTAGAAATGCTGCCGGCCTCTGGCCGATACCTGCAACAGCAGCTCGCAAATCTGTGCGAATGGTCACTTCATATGCACAAGTACTGCAGGGCTGCAAAGGAAACCTGCCCTCAAAATGTCCTGACGCAGGTAAAGGCCAAAATATTTCAAAATGTGGCACATATTTCAAGAAAACAATTTGAAGACGTAAGCTGTCATAACAGTTTGAAAAATAAAAGGACGTGCCTCAAAGCTCAATTTCAAGGGATTATGAGACACATGCAAATCCAACCACAAAGAGCTATCGACTCACACCAGTCAGAATAACCATCAGCAAAGAAACTACAAACGATCAATGCTGAAGAGGTTGTGGAGACATGCAGACCCTCAGTCTCAAGTGGGACGTAACCTGGTAAGAGCCACTCCTGGGAACAGAATGGAGGTGCCTGTAAAAGGTACACATTCAGCTACCCTATGATCCAGCAGGCCCACTCCGTGGCCTATAGCCTAAGAAGACAGAATTGGAAAGACACAGGCAGGAAATCTGCACTGCAGCAGTATTACAATAGCCAAGGCGTGGAAGCAACCAAAAGTCCATCAACAGATGAGTGGACAAAGAAGAACTGCTACGTGTAGAGATGGAATATTAGCTTGGGTAAAAAATGAACCAATGCCACTTGTAGCACCACAGATGAGTCTAGAGGTGATCACTCAACTTGCAGTAAGCGAGAAAGCAAAAGACACCTAACGTACGATATCACTTATAGGGGTTACCTAAAAATTGATACCAGTGAAGATATTTCCACAGAGACATCCAATCACAGATTCATTAAGCAAACTTATGGTTCACCACACGGAAAGGTGTGAGGATTGGATACATCAGGACATTGGGGTTAACAGAGATATACAAACACATGTGAAATATAAAATCACCACAGACCTACGGCATATCAAGAGGACTCTACTCAACATTGCGTCATAAGCTACATGGGAGAAGGACCCGAAGAAGAATAGATATATGTGTACGTGTAAAACAACCACATCTTGCACACCTAGAACAAGCAAAACATTGTAATCAAATTTGCCCTGATACAAAATAAAAATTAAATTTAAAAAACGAACGGCAAGTAACGAGACATAAACCTAAGGGGCTTTTTCCTGGCGCCCTGCATTCTAATTTACAACTAACAACACAACTTCCTTTATGGCTCTGTTGCCCTAGTAACCAGATTTGGTAAGGAGAAGTGCTGCCGCCTTCTGGCCGTTTCCCACAACAGCGCTAATGGTCACTTAATATTCAAAAGAACTGCAGGCCTGTAAATGACACCTGCCATCAAAAAAAAAAGAATCCTGGGGTCGTAAATCGACCAGAAAATTCAAAAGACGTCAACATTTCAAGAAGACAATTTCAAGAGGCATGTTTCACGCCCATTCTGTCTTCTTTTTTTCCTTTAAAATAAAAGGGGATTTAAAAATGCTCAACATCAGCAATTAATAGAGCCATGCAAATCCAATCTACAGAAATGTTCACCTCACAGCCGTCAGAATGATCTTCAGCAAAAAGTCTACAAAGAATAAATGCTGAAGGGGTTTCAGAAAACTGTGTACCCACTAGCTGCTGGGGGGATGTAAACTGGTAACAGCCGGCAGGGAGAACATAATGGAGGTGCGTTTAAGGGTAAAAACTGAGCTACCATGCGATCTGGTAGGTCCTCTGATGCGCCTATCACCTGAGCAGAGCAGAATGGAAGAGACACAGGCTGGCAATCCTGCACGGCAGAAACATTTAATATAGCCAAGACTTGGAAGAAACCAAAATGTCCAGCAACAGGAAAATGCACAAAGAGGAAGTGGTCCATGTCAACAATGGAATATTAGCCACGGAAAACAATGAAACAGTGCCGTTTGCACCACCATATAAGGACCTAGAGATAACCACCCCACTTGAAGTAAGAAAGAAACTGAAAGACAGATATCCTATGACATCACTTATAGGTGTTACCTCAAAATTGATACTCATGAACTTATTTCCAAGAGAAGGAAAAGCATGGATTAAGAAAACAAAATTACGTTTAGCCGAATGGAAAGGTGAAAGGAATGTATGAATTATGATATGGGGGTTAACAGACATGTACTAATACAGATGAAATATATAACCACAAAATACCTATGGAACGCCAAGAGGTCTACTCAACACTCTAATAATAACCTACACGGGAAAGGATCCAAAGAGGAATAGACGGATACGTTGATATGATGAACCAGATTCTGTACGCTTAGGAGAAAGTGCATTTTTTTATCAAATTTGCTCTGACACGTCATAAAAATTTAATTTAAAAAACAAGAAGTAGGAGATATAAGCTCTTGGGGGTTTGCCCTGGCACATTCCCCTCTCATCTGCAGGCTACTAACACCATTTCCAGGAAAGCTCTGTCGCCCAAGAACCCAGAGCTGCAAAGGTACAAATGCTGCCGCCTTGTGGCCGTTTCCCGCAAGAGCGGCTTTAAGCCCGCAGCTAATGGTCACTTAATAGCCACAAGGACTCAGGGCCGTAAAGGACACCTGCCCTAAAATATTGTGCTGAGGTAGGGAACGGACAAAACAATTCAAAACAGGGGCTTCCCTGGTGGCGCAGTGGTTGAGAGTCCGCCTGCCGACGCAGGGGACACGGGTTCGTGCCCCGGTGCGGGAAGATCCCACATGCCGTGGAGTGGCTGGGCCCGTGAGCCAGGGCCGCTGAGCCTGCGCGTCCAGAGCCTGTGCTCCGCAACGGGAGAGGCCGAAACAGTGAGAGGCCCGCGTACCGCAAAAATAAATAAGTAAATAAATAAATAAATAAAAAGGAAAGTGGATAAAAGCTCAACCTCAGGAATTATTAGACTCATGCAAATCTAATCTACAAAAAGTTTGCAACTCACACCTGTCGACTGACGATCAGCAAAAATTCTACAAACAATCAATACTGAAGGGGCTTTAGAGAACTGTGTACCCTCTAGCTGCTGGTGAGATGTAAAGTGCTAACAGCCAATAAGAACAGAAAGGAGCTGCCTTTAGAAGTAAAACTTGAGGTACCGTTCAATCCAGCAGTCACACCCCTGGGCCTCTCACCTGAGAAGACCAGAAGCGAGAAGACCCGGGCTGCAACAGCTGCACTGCGGCCTTATTCACAATAGCCAAGACGGTGAAGCTACCAAAATGTCCATCAACAGACGAATGGATTAAGAAGAAGTGGTCCACGTACGCAATGGAATATTAACCACGGAAAACAATGAAACACTGCTCTTTCAGGCACCACAGACGAGCTTGGAGATGATCACAGAACATGGGGTAAGTCGGAAAGCCAAAGACCTACATCCTATGATATCACTTATAGGCGTTATCTAGTAACTGACACAAATGAACATATCTGCACAGAGAAAGACGCTCACAGACTTAGAAAACAACTACGCTTATCTAAAAGGAAAGGTGGGCGGAACGGATAAATTAAGGTTAGCGTTACCATACGTATACAAATACATGTTATACACATATATCAAAAAGACCGACCACGTAGCAAGGGAGGTGTACGGAACACTCTGTAATATTTTACATGGGAAGAGGATCTGTACATGAATAGACGTATATAATGTACAAATGAACCAGATTGTGTACACCTAGGACAAACAGTAGTCTAATCATTACCCCGATTAAAATCATTTAAAAAACCAACCAGAAGTGATGCGACATAAACTTATGGGCGTTTCTCCTGGCACATTCCATTCTAATTTACAACCTAGGAACACGACTTCCAGAAAGGCTCTGCTGCCCTAGTACCCAGATTTGGGAATGGAGAAATGCTGCCGCCTTGTGGCCGTCTCCCAAAACAGCAGCTTTAAACCCAGTGCTAACGGTCATTCAATAGTCACCAAACGTGCAGGCCTGTAAATAACACCTGCCCTCCAAAAAAATCCTGGGGTCAAACATCGACCAAAAATTCGAAAGAGGGCAACATTCCAAGAAAACGATTTCAAGAGGTATACTGTACCCCCACGTTTTTCTTTTCTTTTCTTTTCTTTTAAAAGAAAAGAAACAGGCGTGGAAAAATGATGAATTTTAGGAATTTTTAAAGACATGCAAACCCAAATTACAAACACCTATCCGCTCACAGCACTCGGAATGGCCATTAGCAAAAATGCTGCAAACAATAAATGTGGAGAAACGCGTACCCTCGGTTCTAGGGGGGACGTGGTAAGAGCCACTGATGAAAACACAGTGGCGGTGCTTTGAAAAGGGAAACATTGAGCTACTAGTCAATCAGTCACACCCACTGCTGGGCCTATCACCTGAGAAAACGAGAATCAAAAGGCACAGGCTGGCAATCCTGCACCCCGGCAATACTTACCATAGCCGACACTTGGAAGCAATGAAAATGTCCATCAACAGAGGAGTGCACCAAGAAGAAGTGGTCCATGTACACGATGGAATAGTACTCCACTAGAAAATATGAATTCAAAAAACAAACATGAGTAAGGACACATAAGCTTTGGGGGGTTTATCAGGGCACATGGCAGTCTAATTGATATCTGAGGAACACCACTGGCAGGAAGGTCTGTCTCCCTAGGTACCAGAGTGGGCAACGTAGAAATGCTGCCGGCCTCTGGCCGATACCTGCAACAGCAGCTCGCAAATCTGTGCGAATGGTCACTTCATATGCACAAGTACTGCAGGGCTGCAAAGGAAACCTGCCCTCAAAATGTCCTGACGCAGGTAAAGGCCAAAATATTTCAAAATGTGGCACATATTTCAAGAAAACAATTTGAAGACGTAAGCTGTCATAACAGTTTGAAAAATAAAAGGACGTGCCTCAAAGCTCAATTTCAAGGGATTATGAGACACATGCAAATCCAACCACAAAGAGCTATCGACTCACACCAGTCAGAATAACCATCAGCAAAGAAACTACAAACGATCAATGCTGAAGAGGTTGTGGAGACATGCAGACCCTCAGTCTCAAGTGGGACGTAACCTGGTAAGAGCCACTCCTGGGAACAGAATGGAGGTGCCTGTAAAAGGTACACATTCAGCTACCCTATGATCCAGCAGGCCCACTCCGTGGCCTATAGCCTAAGAAGACAGAATTGGAAAGACACAGGCAGGAAATCTGCACTGCAGCAGTATTACAATAGCCAAGGCGTGGAAGCAACCAAAAGTCCATCAACAGATGAGTGGACAAAGAAGAACTGCTACGTGTAGAGATGGAATATTAGCTTGGGTAAAAAATGAACCAATGCCACTTGTAGCACCACAGATGAGTCTAGAGGTGATCACGCAACTTGCAGTAAGCGAGAAAGCAAAAGACACCTAACGTACGATATCACTTATAGGGGTTACCTAAAAATTGATACCAGTGAAGATATTTCCACAGAGACATCCAATCACAGATTCATTAAGCAAACTTATGGTTCACCACACGGAAAGGTGTGAGGATTGGATACATCAGGACATTGGGGTTAACAGAGATATACAAACACATGTGAAATATAAAATCACCACAGACCTACGGCATATCAAGAGGACTCTACTCAACATTGCGTCATAAGCTACATGGGAGAAGGACCCGAAGAAGAATAGATATATGTGTACGTGTAAAACAACCACATCTTGCACACCTAGAACAAGCAAAACATTGTAATCAAATTTGCCCTGATACAAAATAAAAATTAAATTTAAAAAACGAACGGCAAGTAACGAGACATAAACCTAAGGGGCTTTTTCCTGGCGCCCTGCATTCTAATTTACAACTTACAACACAACTTCCATTATGGCTCTGTTGCCCTAGTAACCAGATTTGGTAAGGAGAAGTGCTGCCGCCTTCTGGCCGTTTCCCACAACAGCGCTAATGGTCACTTAATATTCAAAAGAACTGCAGGCCTGTAAATGACACCTGCCATCAAAAAAAAAAGAATCCTGGGGTCGTAAATCGACCAGAAAATTCAAAAGACGTCAACATTTCAAGAAGACAATTTCAAGAGGCATGTTTCACGCCCATTCTGTCTTCTTTTTTTCCTTTAAAATAAAAGGGGATTTAAAAATGCTCAACATCAGCAATTAATAGAGCCATGCAAATCCAATCTACAGAAATGTTCACCTCACAGCCGTCAGAATGATCTTCAGCAAAAAGTCTACAAAGAATAAATGCTGAAGGGGTTTCAGAAAACTGTGTACCCACTAGCTGCTGGGGGGATGTAAACTGGTAACAGCCGGCAGGGAGAACATAATGGAGGTGCGTTTAAGGGTAAAAACTGAGCTACCATGCGATCTGGTAGGTCCTCTGATGCGCCTATCACCTGAGCAGAGCAGAATGGAAGAGACACAGGCTGGCAATCCTGCACGGCAGAAACATTTAATATAGCCAAGACTTGGAAGAAACCAAAATGTCCAGCAACAGGAAAATGCACAAAGAGGAAGTGGTCCATGTCAACAATGGAATATTAGCCACGGAAAACAATGAAACAGTGCCGTTTGCACCACCATATAAGGACCTAGAGATAACCACCCCACTTGAAGTAAGAAAGAAACTGAAAGACAGATATCCTATGACATCACTTATAGGTGTTACCTCAAAATTGATACTCATGAACTTATTTCCAAGAGAAGGAAAAGCATGGATTAAGAAAACAAAATTACGTTTAGCCGAATGGAAAGGTGAAAGGAATGTATGAATTATGATATGGGGGTTAACAGACATGTACTAATACAGATGAAATATATAACCACAAAATACCTATGGAACGCCAAGAGGTCTACTCAACACTCTAATAATAACCTACACGGGAAAGGATCCAAAGAGGAATAGACGGATACGTTGATATGATGAACCAGATTCTGTACGCTTAGGAGAAAGTGCATTTTTTTATCAAATTTGCTCTGACACGTCATAAAAATTTAATTTAAAAAACAAGAAGTAGGAGATATAAGCTCTTGGGGGTTTGCCCTGGCACATTCCCCTCTCATCTGCAGGCTACTAACACCATTTCCAGGAAAGCTCTGTCGCCCAAGAACCCAGAGCTGCAAAGGTACAAATGCTGCCGCCTTGTGGCCGTTTCCCGCAAGAGCGGCTTTAAGCCCGCAGCTAATGGTCACTTAATAGCCACAAGGACTCAGGGCCGTAAAGGACACCTGCCCTAAAATATTGTGCTGAGGTAGGGAACGGACAAAACAATTCAAAACAGGGGCTTCCCTGGTGGCGCAGTGGTTGAGAGTCCGCCTGCCGACGCAGGGGACACGGGTTCGTGCCCCGGTGCGGGAAGATCCCACATGCCGTGGAGTGGCTGGGCCCGTGAGCCAGGGCCGCTGAGCCTGCGCGTCCAGAGCCTGTGCTCCGCAACGGGAGAGGCCGAAACAGTGAGAGGCCCGCGTACCGCAAAAATAAATAAGTAAATAAATAAATAAATAAAAAGGAAAGTGGATAAAAGCTCAACCTCAGGAATTATTAGACTCATGCAAATCTAATCTACAAAAAGTTTGCAACTCACACCTGTCGACTGACGATCAGCAAAAATTCTACAAACAATCAATACTGAAGGGGCTTTAGAGAACTGTGTACCCTCTAGCTGCTGGTGAGATGTAAAGTGCTAACAGCCAATAAGAACAGAAAGGAGCTGCCTTTAGAAGTAAAACTTGAGGTACCGTTCAATCCAGCAGTCACACCCCTGGGCCTCTCACCTGAGAAGACCAGAAGCGAGAAGACCCGGGCTGCAACAGCTGCACTGCGGCCTTATTCACAATAGCCAAGACGGTGAAGCTACCAAAATGTCCATCAACAGACGAATGGATTAAGAAGAAGTGGTCCACGTACGCAATGGAATATTAACCACGGAAAACAATGAAACACTGCTCTTTCAGGCACCACAGACGAGCTTGGAGATGATCACAGAACATGGGGTAAGTCGGAAAGCCAAAGACCTACATCCTATGATATCACTTATAGGCGTTATCTAGTAACTGACACAAATGAACATATCTGCACAGAGAAAGACGCTCACAGACTTAGAAAACAACTACGCTTATCTAAAAGGAAAGGTGGGCGGAACGGATAAATTAAGGTTAGCGTTACCATACGTATACAAATACATGTTATACACATATATCAAAAAGACCGACCACGTAGCAAGGGAGGTGTACGGAACACTCTGTAATATTTTACATGGGAAGAGGATCTGTACATGAATAGACGTATATAATGTACAAATGAACCAGATTGTGTACACCTAGGACAAACAGTAGTCTAATCATTACCCCGATTAAAATCATTTAAAAAACCAACCAGAAGTGATGCGACATAAACTTATGGGCGTTTCTCCTGGCACATTCCATTCTAATTTACAACCTAGGAACACGACTTCCAGAAAGGCTCTGCTGCCCTAGTACCCAGATTTGGGAATGGAGAAATGCTGCCGCCTTGTGGCCGTCTCCCAAAACAGCAGCTTTAAACCCAGTGCTAACGGTCATTCAATAGTCACCAAACGTGCAGGCCTGTAAATAACACCTGCCCTCCAAAAAAATCCTGGGGTCAAACATCGACCAAAAATTCGAAAGAGGGCAACATTCCAAGAAAACGATTTCAAGAGGTATACTGTACCCCCACGTTTTTCTTTTCTTTTCTTTTCTTTTAAAAGAAAAGAAACAGGCGTGGAAAAATGATGAATTTTAGGAATTTTTAAAGACATGCAAACCCAAATTACAAACACCTATCCGCTCACAGCACTCGGAATGGCCATTAGCAAAAATGCTGCAAACAATAAATGTGGAGAAACGCGTACCCTCGGTTCTAGGGGGGACGTGGTAAGAGCCACTGATGAAAACACAGTGGCGGTGCTTTGAAAAGGGAAACATTGAGCTACTAGTCAATCAGTCACACCCACTGCTGGGCCTATCACCTGAGAAAACGAGAATCAAAAGGCACAGGCTGGCAATCCTGCACCCCGGCAATACTTACCATAGCCGACACTTGGAAGCAATGAAAATGTCCATCAACAGAGGAGTGCACCAAGAAGAAGTGGTCCATGTACACGATGGAATAGTACTCCACTAGAAAATATGAATTCAAAAAACAAACATGAGTAAGGACACATAAGCTTTGGGGGGTTTATCAGGGCACATGGCAGTCTAATTGATATCTGAGGAACACCACTGGCAGGAAGGTCTGTCTCCCTAGGTACCAGAGTGGGCAACGTAGAAATGCTGCCGGCCTCTGGCCGATACCTGCAACAGCAGCTCGCAAATCTGTGCGAATGGTCACTTCATATGCACAAGTACTGCAGGGCTGCAAAGGAAACCTGCCCTCAAAATGTCCTGACGCAGGTAAAGGCCAAAATATTTCAAAATGTGGCACATATTTCAAGAAAACAATTTGAAGACGTAAGCTGTCATAACAGTTTGAAAAATAAAAGGACGTGCCTCAAAGCTCAATTTCAAGGGATTATGAGACACATGCAAATCCAACCACAAAGAGCTATCGACTCACACCAGTCAGAATAACCATCAGCAAAGAAACTACAAACGATCAATGCTGAAGAGGTTGTGGAGACAGGCAGACCCTCAGTCTCAAGTGGGACGTAACCTGGTAAGAGCCACTCCTGGGAACAGAATGGAGGTGCCTGTAAAAGGTACACATTCAGCTACCCTATGATCCAGCAGGCCCACTCCGTGGCCTATAGCCTAAGAAGACAGAATTGGAAAGACACAGGCAGGAAATCTGCACTGCAGCAGTATTACAATAGCCAAGGCGTGGAAGCAACCAAAAGTCCATCAACAGATGAGTGGACAAAGAAGAACTGCTACGTGTAGAGATGGAATATTAGCTTGGGTAAAAAATGAACCAATGCCACTTGTAGCACCACAGATGAGTCTAGAGGTGATCACGCAACTTGCAGTAAGCGAGAAAGCAAAAGACACCTAACGTACGATATCACTTATAGGGGTTACCTAAAAATTGATACCAGTGAAGATATTTCCACAGAGACATCCAATCACAGATTCATTAAGCAAACTTATGGTTCACCACACGGAAAGGTGTGAGGATTGGATACATCAGGACATTGGGGTTAACAGAGATATACAAACACATGTGAAATATAAAATCACCACAGACCTACGGCATATCAAGAGGACTCTACTCAACATTGCGTCATAAGCTACATGGGAGAAGGACCCGAAGAAGAATAGATATATGTGTACGTGTAAAACAACCACATCTTGCACACCTAGAACAAGCAAAACATTGTAATCAAATTTGCCCTGATACAAAATAAAAATTAAATTTAAAAAACGAACGGCAAGTAACGAGACATAAACCTAAGGGGCTTTTTCCTGGCGCCCTGCATTCTAATTTACAACTTACAACACAACTTCCATTATGGCTCTGTTGCCCTAGTAACCAGATTTGGTAAGGAGAAGTGCTGCCGCCTTCTGGCCGTTTCCCACAACAGCGCTAATGGTCACTTAATATTCAAAAGAACTGCAGGCCTGTAAATGACACCTGCCATCAAAAAAAAAAAAGAATCCTGGGGTCGTAAATCGACCAGAAAATTCAAAAGACGTCAACATTTCAAGAAGACAATTTCAAGAGGCATGTTTCACGCCCATTCTGTCTTCTTTTTTTCCTTTAAAATAAAAGGGGATTTAAAAATGCTCAACATCAGCAATTAATAGAGCCATGCAAATCCAATCTACAGAAATGTTCACCTCACAGCCGTCAGAATGATCTTCAGCAAAAAGTCTACAAAGAATAAATGCTGAAGGGGTTTCAGAAAACTGTGTACCCACTAGCTGCTGGGGGGATGTAAACTGGTAACAGCCGGCAGGGAGAACATAATGGAGGTGCGTTTAAGGGTAAAAACTGAGCTACCATGCGATCTGGTAGGTCCTCTGATGCGCCTATCACCTGAGCAGAGCAGAATGGAAGAGACACAGGCTGGCAATCCTGCACGGCAGAAACATTTAATATAGCCAAGACTTGGAAGAAACCAAAATGTCCAGCAACAGGAAAATGCACAAAGAGGAAGTGGTCCATGTCAACAATGGAATATTAGCCACGGAAAACAATGAAACAGTGCCGTTTGCACCACCATATAAGGACCTAGAGATAACCACCCCACTTGAAGTAAGAAAGAAACTGAAAGACAGATATCCTATGACATCACTTATAGGTGTTACCTCAAAATTGATACTCATGAACTTATTTCCAAGAGAAGGAAAAGCATGGATTAAGAAAACAAAATTACGTTTAGCCGAATGGAAAGGTGAAAGGAATGTATGAATTATGATATGGGGGTTAACAGACATGTACTAATACAGATGAAATATATAACCACAAAATACCTATGGAACGCCAAGAGGTCTACTCAACACTCTAATAATAACCTACACGGGAAAGGATCCAAAGAGGAATAGACGGATACGTTGATATGATGAACCAGATTCTGTACGCTTAGGAGAAAGTGCATTTTTTTATCAAATTTGCTCTGACACGTCATAAAAATTTAATTTAAAAAACAAGAAGTAGGAGATATAAGCTCTTGGGGGTTTGCCCTGGCACATTCCCCTCTCATCTGCAGGCTACTAACACCATTTCCAGGAAAGCTCTGTCGCCCAAGAACCCAGAGCTGCAAAGGTACAAATGCTGCCGCCTTGTGGCCGTTTCCCGCAAGAGCGGCTTTAAGCCCGCAGCTAATGGTCACTTAATAGCCACAAGGACTCAGGGCCGTAAAGGACACCTGCCCTAAAATATTGTGCTGAGGTAGGGAACGGACAAAACAATTCAAAACAGGGGCTTCCCTGGTGGCGCAGTGGTTGAGAGTCCGCCTGCCGACGCAGGGGACACGGGTTCGTGCCCCGGTGCGGGAAGATCCCACATGCCGTGGAGTGGCTGGGCCCGTGAGCCAGGGCCGCTGAGCCTGCGCGTCCAGAGCCTGTGCTCCGCAACGGGAGAGGCCGAAACAGTGAGAGGCCCGCGTACCGCAAAAATAAATAAGTAAATAAATAAATAAATAAAAAGGAAAGTGGATAAAAGCTCAACCTCAGGAATTATTAGACTCATGCAAATCTAATCTACAAAAAGTTTGCAACTCACACCTGTCGACTGACGATCAGCAAAAATTCTACAAACAATCAATACTGAAGGGGCTTTAGAGAACTGTGTACCCTCTAGCTGCTGGTGAGATGTAAAGTGCTAACAGCCAATAAGAACAGAAAGGAGCTGCCTTTAGAAGTAAAACTTGAGGTACCGTTCAATCCAGCAGTCACACCCCTGGGCCTCTCACCTGAGAAGACCAGAAGCGAGAAGACCCGGGCTGCAACAGCTGCACTGCGGCCTTATTCACAATAGCCAAGACGGTGAAGCTACCAAAATGTCCATCAACAGACGAATGGATTAAGAAGAAGTGGTCCACGTACGCAATGGAATATTAACCACGGAAAACAATGAAACACTGCTCTTTCAGGCACCACAGACGAGCTTGGAGATGATCACAGAACATGGGGTAAGTCGGAAAGCCAAAGACCTACATCCTATGATATCACTTATAGGCGTTATCTAGTAACTGACACAAATGAACATATCTGCACAGAGAAAGACGCTCACAGACTTAGAAAACAACTACGCTTATCTAAAAGGAAAGGTGGGCGGAACGGATAAATTAAGGTTAGCGTTACCATACGTATACAAATACATGTTATACACATATATCAAAAAGACCGACCACGTAGCAAGGGAGGTGTACGGAACACTCTGTAATACTTTACATGGGAAGAGGATCTGTACATGAATAGACGTATATAATGTACAAATGAACCAGATTGTGTACACCTAGGACAAACAGTAGTCTAATCATTACCCCGATTAAAATCATTTAAAAAACCAACCAGAAGTGATGCGACATAAACTTATGGGCGTTTCTCCTGGCACATTCCATTCTAATTTACAACCTAGGAACACGACTTCCAGAAAGGCTCTGCTGCCCTAGTACCCAGATTTGGGAATGGAGAAATGCTGCCGCCTTGTGGCCGTCTCCCAAAACAGCAGCTTTAAACCCAGTGCTAACGGTCATTCAATAGTCACCAAACGTGCAGGCCTGTAAATAACACCTGCCCTCCAAAAAAATCCTGGGGTCAAACATCGACCAAAAATTCGAAAGAGGGCAACATTCCAAGAAAACGATTTCAAGAGGTATACTGTACCCCCACGTTTTTCTTTTCTTTTCTTTTCTTTTAAAAGAAAAGAAACAGGCGTGGAAAAATGATGAATTTTAGGAATTTTTAAAGACATGCAAACCCAAATTACAAACACCTATCCGCTCACAGCACTCGGAATGGCCATTAGCAAAAATGCTGCAAACAATAAATGTGGAGAAACGCGTACCCTCGGTTCTAGGGGGGACGTGGTAAGAGCCACTGATGAAAACACAGTGGCGGTGCTTTGAAAAGGGAAACATTGAGCTACTAGTCAATCAGTCACACCCACTGCTGGGCCTATCACCTGAGAAAACGAGAATCAAAAGGCACAGGCTGGCAATCCTGCACCCCGGCAATACTTACCATAGCCGACACTTGGAAGCAACGAAAATGTCCATCAACAGAGGAGTGCACCAAGAAGAAGTGGTCCATGTACACGATGGAATAGTACTCCACTAGAAAATATGAATTCAAAAAACAAACATGAGTAAGGACACATAAGCTTTGGGGGGTTTATCAGGGCACATGGCAGTCTAATTGATATCTGAGGAACACCACTGGCAGGAAGGTCTGTCTCCCTAGGTACCAGAGTGGGCAACGTAGAAATGCTGCCGGCCTCTGGCCGATACCTGCAACAGCAGCTCGCAAATCTGTGCGAATGGTCACTTCATATGCACAAGTACTGCAGGGCTGCAAAGGAAACCTGCCCTCAAAATGTCCTGACGCAGGTAAAGGCCAAAATATTTCAAAATGTGGCACATATTTCAAGAAAACAATTTGAAGACGTAAGCTGTCATAACAGTTTGAAAAATAAAAGGACGTGCCTCAAAGCTCAATTTCAAGGAATTATGAGACACATGCAAATCCAACCACAAAGAGCTATCGACTCACACCAGTCAGAATAACCATCAGCAAAGAAACTACAAACGATCAATGCTGAAGAGGTTGTGGAGACATGCAGACCCTCAGTCTCAAGTGGGACGTAACCTGGTAAGAGCCACTCCTGGGAACAGAATGGAGGTGCCTGTAAAAGGTACACATTCAGCTACCCTATGATCCAGCAGGCCCACTCCGTGGCCTATAGCCTAAGAAGACAGAATTGGAAAGACACAGGCAGGAAATCTGCACTGCAGCAGTATTACAATAGCCAAGGCGTGGAAGCAACCAAAAGTCCATCAACAGATGAGTGGACAAAGAAGAACTGCTACGTGTAGAGATGGAATATTAGCTTGGGTAAAAAATGAACCAATGCCACTTGTAGCACCACAGATGAGTCTAGAGGTGATCACGCAACTTGCAGTAAGCGAGAAAGCAAAAGACACCTAACGTACGATATCACTTATAGGGGTTACCTAAAAATTGATACCAGTGAAGATATTTCCACAGAGACATCCAATCACAGATTCATTAAGCAAACTTATGGTTCACCACACGGAAAGGTGTGAGGATTGGATACATCAGGACATTGGGGTTAACAGAGATATACAAACACATGTGAAATATAAAATCACCACAGACCTACGGCATATCAAGAGGACTCTACTCAACATTGCGTCATAAGCTACATGGGAGAAGGACCCGAAGAAGAATAGATATATGTGTACGTGTAAAACAACCACATCTTGCACACCTAGAACAAGCAAAACATTGTAATCAAATTTGCCCTGATACAAAATAAAAATTAAATTTAAAAAACGAACGGCAAGTAACGAGACATAAACCTAAGGGGCTTTTTCCTGGCGCCCTGCATTCTAATTTACAACTTACAACACAACTTCCATTATGGCTCTGTTGCCCTAGTAACCAGATTTGGTAAGGAGAAGTGCTGCCGCCTTCTGGCCGTTTCCCACAACAGCGCTAATGGTCACTTAATATTCAAAAGAACTGCAGGCCTGTAAATGACACCTGCCATCAAAAAAAAAAGAATCCTGGGGTCGTAAATCGACCAGAAAATTCAAAAGACGTCAACATTTCAAGAAGACAATTTCAAGAGGCATGTTTCACGCCCATTCTGTCTTCTTTTTTTCCTTTAAAATAAAAGGGGATTTAAAAATGCTCAACATCAGCAATTAATAGAGCCATGCAAATCCAATCTACAGAAATGTTCACCTCACAGCCGTCAGAATGATCTTCAGCAAAAAGTCTACAAAGAATAAATGCTGAAGGGGTTTCAGAAAACTGTGTACCCACTAGCTGCTGGGGGGATGTAAACTGGTAACAGCCGGCAGGGAGAACATAATGGAGGTGCGTTTAAGGGTAAAAACTGAGCTACCATGCGATCTGGTAGGTCCTCTGATGCGCCTATCACCTGAGCAGAGCAGAATGGAAGAGACACAGGCTGGCAATCCTGCACGGCAGAAACATTTAATATAGCCAAGACTTGGAAGAAACCAAAATGTCCAGCAACAGGAAAATGCACAAAGAGGAAGTGGTCCATGTCAACAATGGAATATTAGCCACGGAAAACAATGAAACAGTGCCGTTTGCACCACCATATAAGGACCTAGAGATAACCACCCCACTTGAAGTAAGAAAGAAACTGAAAGATATCCTATGACATCACTTATAGGTGTTACCTCAAAATTGATACTCATGAACTTATTTCCAAGAGAAGGAAAAGCATGGATTAAGAAAACAAAACTACGTTTAGCCGAATGGAAAGGTGAAAGGAATGTATGAATTATGATATGGGGGTTAACAGACATGTACTAATACAGATGAAATATATAACCACAAAATACCTATGGAACGCCAAGAGGTCTACTCAACACTCTAATAATAACCTACACGGGAAAGGATCCAAAGAGGAATAGACGGATACGTTGATATGATGAACCAGATTCTGTACGCTTAGGAGAAAGTGCATTTTTTTATCAAATTTGCTCTGACACGTCATAAAAATTTAATTTAAAAAACAAGAAGTAGGAGATATAAGCTCTTGGGGGTTTGCCCTGGCACATTCCCCTCTCATCTGCAGGCTACTAACACCATTTCCAGGAAAGCTCTGTCGCCCAAGAACCCAGAGCTGCAAAGGTACAAATGCTGCCACCTTGTGGCCGTTTCCCGCAAGAGCGGCTTTAAGCCCGCAGCTAATGGTCACTTAATAGCCACAAGGACTCAGGGCCGTAAAGGACACCTGCCCTAAAATATTGTGCTGAGGTAGGGAACGGACAAAACAATTCAAAACAGGGGCTTCCCTGGTGGCGCAGTGGTTGAGAGTCCGCCTGCCGACGCAGGGGACACGGGTTCGTGCCCCGGTGCGGGAAGATCCCACATGCCGTGGAGTGGCTGGGCCCGTGAGCCAGGGCCGCTGAGCCTGCGCGTCCAGAGCCTGTGCTCCGCAACGGGAGAGGCCGAAACAGTGAGAGGCCCGCGTACCGCAAAAATAAATAAGTAAATAAATAAATAAATAAAAAGGAAAGTGGATAAAAGCTCAACCTCAGGAATTATTAGACTCATGCAAATCTAATCTACAAAAAGTTTGCAACTCACACCTGTCGACTGACGATCAGCAAAAATTCTACGAAGAATCAATACTGAAGGGGCTTTAGAGAACTGTGTACCCTCTAGCTGCTGGTGAGATGTAAAGTGCTAACAGCCAATAAGAACAGAAAGGAGCTGCCTTTAGAAGTAAAACTTGAGGTACCGTTCAATCCAGCAGTCACACCCCTGGGCCTCTCACCTGAGAAGACCAGAAGCGAGAAGACCCGGGCTGCAACAGCTGCACTGCGGCCTTATTCACAATAGCCAAGACGGTGAAGCTACCAAAATGTCCATCAACAGACGAATGGATTAAGAAGAAGTGGTCCACGTACGCAATGGAATATTAACCACGGAAAACAATGAAACACTGCTCTTTCAGGCACCACAGACGAGCTTGGAGATGATCACAGAACATGGGGTAAGTCGGAAAGCCAAAGACCTACATCCTATGATATCACTTATAGGCGTTATCTAGTAACTGACACAAATGAACATATCTGCACAGAGAAAGACGCTCACAGACTTAGAAAACAACTACGCTTATCTAAAAGGAAAGGTGGGCGGAACGGATAAATTAAGGTTAGCGTTACCATACGTATACAAATACATGTTATACACATATATCAAAAAGACCGACCACGTAGCAAGGGAGGTGTACGGAACACTCTGTAATATTTTACATGGGAAGAGGATCTGTACATGAATAGACGTATATAATGTACAAATGAACCAGATTGTGTACACCTAGGACAAACAGTAGTCTAATCATTACCCCGATTAAAATCATTTAAAAAACCAACCAGAAGTGATGCGACATAAACTTATGGGCGTTTCTCCTGGCACATTCCATTCTAATTTACAACCTAGGAACACGACTTCCAGAAAGGCTCTGCTGCCCTAGTACCCAGATTTGGGAATGGAGAAATGCTGCCGCCTTGTGGCCGTCTCCCAAAACAGCAGCTTTAAACCCAGTGCTAATGGTCATTCAATAGTCACCAAACGTGCAGGCCTGTAAATAACACCTGCCCTCCAAAAAAATCCTGGGGTCAAACATCGACCAAAAATTCGAAAGAGGGCAACATTCCAAGAAAACGATTTCAAGAGGTATACTGTACCCCCACGTTTTTCTTTTCTTTTCTTTTCTTTTAAAAGAAAAGAAACAGGCGTGGAAAAATGATGAATTTTAGGAATTTTTAAAGACATGCAAACCCAAATTACAAACACCTATCCGCTCACAGCACTCGGAATGGCCATTAGCAAAAATGCTGCAAACAATAAATGTGGAGAAACGCGTACCCTCGGTTCTAGGGGGGACGTGGTAAGAGCCACTGATGAAAACACAGTGGCGGTGCTTTGAAAAGGGAAACATTGAGCTACTAGTCAATCAGTCACACCCACTGCTGGGCCTATCACCTGAGAAAACGAGAATCAAAAGGCACAGGCTGGCAATCCTGCACCCCGGCAATACTTACCATAGCCGACACTTGGAAGCAACGAAAATGTCCATCAACAGAGGAGTGCACCAAGAAGAAGTGGTCCATGTACACGATGGAATAGTACTCCACTAGAAAATATGAATTCAAAAAACAAACATGAGTAAGGACACATAAGCTTTGGGGGGTTTATCAGGGCACATGGCAGTCTAATATCTGAGGAACACCACTGGCAGGAAGGTCTGTCTCCCTAGGTACCAGAGTGGGCAACGTAGAAATGCTGCCGGCCTCTGGCCGATACCTGCAACAGCAGCTCGCAAATCTGTGCGAATGGTCACTTCATATGCACAAGTACTGCAGGGCTGCAAAGGAAACCTGCCCTCAAAATGTCCTGACGCAGGTAAAGGCCAAAATATTTCAAAATGTGGCACATATTTCAAGAAAACAATTTGAAGACGTAAGCTGTCATAACAGTTTGAAAAATAAAAGGACGTGCCTCAAAGCTCAATTTCAAGGGATTATGAGACACATGCAAATCCAACCACAAAGAGCTATCGACTCACACCAGTCAGAATAACCATCAGCAAAGAAACTACAAACGATCAATGCTGAAGAGGTTGTGGAGACATGCAGACCCTCAGTCTCAAGTGGGACGTAACCTGGTAAGAGCCACTCCTGGGAACAGAATGGAGGTGCCTGTAAAAGGTACACATTCAGCTACCCTATGATCCAGCAGGCCCACTCCGTGGCCTATAGCCTAAGAAGACAGAATTGGAAAGACACAGGCAGGAAATCTGCACTGCAGCAGTATTACAATAGCCAAGGCGTGGAAGCAACCAAAAGTCCATCAACAGATGAGTGGACAAAGAAGAACTGCTACGTGTAGAGATGGAATATTAGCTTGGGTAAAAAATGAACCAATGCCACTTGTAGCACCACAGATGAGTCTAGAGGTGATCACGCAACTTGCAGTAAGCGAGAAAGCAAAAGACACCTAACGTACGATATCACTTATAGGGGTTACCTAAAAATTGATACCAGTGAAGATATTTCCACAGAGACATCCAATCACAGATTCATTAAGCAAACTTATGGTTCACCACACGGAAAGGTGTGAGGATTGGATACATCAGGACATTGGGGTTAACAGAGATATACAAACACATGTGAAATATAAAATCACCACAGACCTACGGCATATCAAGAGGACTCTACTCAACATTGCGTCATAAGCTACATGGGAGAAGGACCCGAAGAAGAATAGATATATGTGTACGTGTAAAACAACCACATCTTGCACACCTAGAACAAGCAAAACATTGTAATCAAATTTGCCCTGATACAAAATAAAAATTAAATTTAAAAAACGAACGGCAAGTAACGAGACATAAACCTAAGGGGCTTTTTCCTGGCGCCCTGCATTCTAATTTACAACTTACAACACAACTTCCATTATGGCTCTGTTGCCCTAGTAACCAGATTTGGTAAGGAGAAGTGCTGCCGCCTTCTGGCCGTTTCCCACAACAGCGCTAATGGTCACTTAATATTCAAAAGAACTGCAGGCCTGTAAATGACACCTGCCATCAAAAAAAAAAAAGAATCCTGGGGTCGTAAATCGACCAGAAAATTCAAAAGACGTCAACATTTCAAGAAGACAATTTCAAGAGGCATGTTTCACGCCCATTCTGTCTTCTTTTTTTCCTTTAAAATAAAAGGGGATTTAAAAATGCTCAACATCAGCAATTAATAGAGCCATGCAAATCCAATCTACAGAAATGTTCACCTCACAGCCGTCAGAATGATCTTCAGCAAAAAGTCTACAAAGAATAAATGCTGAAGGGGTTTCAGAAAACTGTGTACCCACTAGCTGCTGGGGGGATGTAAACTGGTAACAGCCGGCAGGGAGAACATAATGGAGGTGCGTTTAAGGGTAAAAACTGAGCTACCATGCGATCTGGTAGGTCCTCTGATGCGCCTATCACCTGAGCAGAGCAGAATGGAAGAGACACAGGCTGGCAATCCTGCACGGCAGAAACATTTAATATAGCCAAGACTTGGAAGAAACCAAAATGTCCAGCAACAGGAAAATGCACAAAGAGGAAGTGGTCCATGTCAACAATGGAATATTAGCCACGGAAAACAATGAAACAGTGCCGTTTGCACCACCATATAAGGACCTAGAGATAACCACCCCACTTGAAGTAAGAAAGAAACTGAAAGACAGATATCCTATGACATCACTTATAGGTGTTACCTCAAAATTGATACTCATGAACTTATTTCCAAGAGAAGGAAAAGCATGGATTAAGAAAACAAAACTACGTTTAGCCGAATGGAAAGGTGAAAGGAATGTATGAATTATGATATGGGGGTTAACAGACATGTACTAATACAGATGAAATATATAACCACAAAATACCTATGGAACGCCAAGAGGTCTACTCAACACTCTAATAATAACCTACACGGGAAAGGATCCAAAGAGGAATAGACGGATACGTTGATATGATGAACCAGATTCTGTACGCTTAGGAGAAAGTGCATTTTTTTATCAAATTTGCTCTGACACGTCATAAAAATTTAATTTAAAAAACAAGAAGTAGGAGATATAAGCTCTTGGGGGTTTGCCCTGGCACATTCCCCTCTCATCTGCAGGCTACTAACACCATTTCCAGGAAAGCTCTGTCGCCCAAGAACCCAGAGCTGCAAAGGTAGAAATGCTGCCGCCTTGTGGCCGTTTCCCGCAAGAGCGGCTTTAAGCCCGCAGCTAATGGTCACTTAATAGCCACAAGGACTCAGGGCCGTAAAGGACACCTGCCCTAAAATATTGTGCTGAGGTAGGGAACGGACAAAACAATTCAAAACAGGGGCTTCCCTGGTGGCGCAGTGGTTGAGAGTCCGCCTGCCGACGCAGGGGTCACGGGTTCGTGCCCCGGTGCGGGAAGATCCCACATGCCGTGGAGTGGCTGGGCCCGTGAGCCAGGGCCGCTGAGCCTGCGCGTCCAGAGCCTGTGCTCCGCAACGGGAGAGGCCGAAACAGTGAGAGGCCCGCGTACCGCAAAAATAAATAAGTAAATAAATAAATAAATAAAAAGGAAAGTGGATAAAAGCTCAACCTCAGGAATTATTAGACTCATGCAAATCTAATCTACAAAAAGTTTGCAACTCACACCTGTCGACTGACGATCAGCAAAAATTCTACAAACAATCAATACTGAAGGGGCTTTAGAGAACTGTGTACCCTCTAGCTGCTGGTGAGATGTAAAGTGCTAACAGCCAATAAGAACAGAAAGGAGCTGCCTTTAGAAGTAAAACTTGAGGTACCGTTCAATCCAGCAGTCACACCCCTGGGCCTCTCACCTGCGAAGACCAGAAGCGAGAAGACCCGGGCTGCAACAGCTGCACTGCGGCCTTATTCACAATAGCCAAGACGGTGAAGCTACCAAAATGTCCATCAACAGACGAATGGATTAAGAAGAAGTGGTCCACGTACGCAATGGAATATTAACCACGGAAAACAATGAAACACTGCTCTTTCAGGCACCACAGACGAGCTTGGAGATGATCACAGAACATGGGGTAAGTCGGAAAGCCAAAGACCTACATCCTATGATATCACTTATAGGCGTTATCTAGTAACTGACACAAATGAACATATCTGCACAGAGCAAGACGCTCACAGACTTAGAAAACAACTACGCTTATCTAAAAGGAAAGGTGGGCGGAACGGATAAATTAAGGTTAGCGTTACCATACGTATACAAATACATGTTATACACATATATCAAAAAGACCGACCACGTAGCAAGGGAGGTGTACGGAACACTCTGTAATACTTTACATGGGAAGAGGATCTGTACATGAATAGACGTATATAATGTACAAATGAACCAGATTGTGTACACCTAGGACAAACAGTAGTCTAATCATTACCCCGATTAAAATCATTTAAAAAACCAACCAGAAGTGATGCGACATAAACTTATGGGCGTTTCTCCTGGCACATTCCATTCTAATTTACAACCTAGGAACACGACTTCCAGAAAGGCTCTGCTGCCCTAGTACCCAGATTTGGGAATGGAGAAATGCTGCCGCCTTGTGGCCGTCTCCCAAAACAGCAGCTTTAAACCCAGTGCTAATGGTCATTCAATAGTCACCAAACGTGCAGGCCTGTAAATAACACCTGCCCTCCAAAAAAATCCTGGGGTCAAACATCGACCAAAAATTCGAAAGAGGGCAACATTCCAAGAAAACGATTTCAAGAGGTATACTGTACCCCCACGTTTTTCTTTTCTTTTCTTTTCTTTTAAAAGAAAAGAAACAGGCGTGGAAAAATGATGAATTTTAGGAATTTTTAAAGACATGCAAACCCAAATTACAAACACCTATCCGCTCACAGCACTCGGAATGGCCATTAGCAAAAATGCTGCAAACAATAAATGTGGAGAAACGCGTACCCTCGGTTCTAGGGGGGACGTGGTAAGAGCCACTGATGAAAACACAGTGGCGGTGCTTTGAAAAGGGAAACATTGAGCTACTAGTCAATCAGTCACACCCACTGCTGGGCCTATCACCTGAGAAAACGAGAATCAAAAGGCACAGGCTGGCAATCCTGCACCCCGGCAATACTTACCATAGCCGACACTTGGAAGCAACGAAAATGTCCATCAACAGAGGAGTGCACCAAGAAGAAGTGGTCCATGTACACGATGGAATAGTACTCCACTAGAAAATATGAATTCAAAAAACAAACATGAGTAAGGACACATAAGCTTTGGGGGGTTTATCAGGGCACATGGCAGTCTAATTGATATCTGAGGAACACCACTGGCAGGAAGGTCTGTCTCCCTAGGTACCAGAGTGGGCAACGTAGAAATGCTGCCGGCCTCTGGCCGATACCTGCAACAGCAGCTCGCAAATCTGTGCGAATGGTCACTTCATATGCACAAGTACTGCAGGGCTGCAAAGGAAACCTGCCCTCAAAATGTCCTGACGCAGGTAAAGGCCAAAATATTTCAAAATGTGGCACATATTTCAAGAAAACAATTTGAAGACGTAAGCTGTCATAACAGTTTGAAAAATAAAAGGACGTGCCTCAAAGCTCAATTTCAAGGGATTATGAGACACATGCAAATCCAACCACAAAGAGCTATCGACTCACACCAGTCAGAATAACCATCAGCAAAGAAACTACAAACGATCAATGCTGAAGAGGTTGTGGAGACAGGCAGACCCTCAGTCTCAAGTGGGACGTAACCTGGTAAGAGCCACTCCTGGGAACAGAATGGAGGTGCCTGTAAAAGGTACACATTCAGCTACCCTATGATCCAGCAGGCCCACTCCGTGGCCTATAGCCTAAGAAGACAGAATTGGAAAGACACAGGCAGGAAATCTGCACTGCAGCAGTATTACAATAGCCAAGGCGTGGAAGCAACCAAAAGTCCATCAACAGATGAGTGGACAAAGAAGAACTGCTACGTGTAGAGATGGAATATTAGCTTGGGTAAAAAATGAACCAATGCCACTTGTAGCACCACAGATGAGTCTAGAGGTGATCACGCAACTTGCAGTAAGCGAGAAAGCAAAAGACACCTAACGTACGATATCACTTATAGGGGTTACCTAAAAATTGATACCAGTGAAGATATTTCCACAGAGACATCCAATCACAGATTCATTAAGCAAACTTATGGTTCACCACACGGAAAGGTGTGAGGATTGGATACATCAGGACATTGGGGTTAACAGAGATATACAAACACATGTGAAATATAAAATCACCACAGACCTACGGCATATCAAGAGGACTCTACTCAACATTGCGTCATAAGCTACATGGGAGAAGGACCCGAAGAAGAATAGATATATGTGTACGTGTAAAACAACCACATCTTGCACACCTAGAACAAGCAAAACATTGTAATCAAATTTGCCCTGATACAAAATAAAAATTAAATTTAAAAAACGAACGGCAAGTAACGAGACATAAACCTAAGGGGCTTTTTCCTGGCGCCCTGCATTCTAATTTACAACTTACAACACAACTTCCATTATGGCTCTGTTGCCCTAGTAACCAGATTTGGTAAGGAGAAGTGCTGCCGCCTTCTGGCCGTTTCCCACAACAGCGCTAATGGTCACTTAATATTCAAAAGAACTGCAGGCCTGTAAATGACACCTGCCATCAAAAAAAAAAGAATCCTGGGGTCGTAAATCGACCAGAAAATTCAAAAGACGTCAACATTTCAAGAAGACAATTTCAAGAGGCATGTTTCACGCCCATTCTGTCTTCTTTTTTTCCTTTAAAATAAAAGGGGATTTAAAAATGCTCAACATCAGCAATTAATAGAGCCATGCAAATCCAATCTACAGAAATGTTCACCTCACAGCCGTCAGAATGATCTTCAGCAAAAAGTCTACAAAGAATAAATGCTGAAGGGGTTTCAGAAAACTGTGTACCCACTAGCTGCTGGGGGGATGTAAACTGGTAACAGCCGGCAGGGAGAACATAATGGAGGTGCGTTTAAGGGTAAAAACTGAGCTACCATGCGATCTGGTAGGTCCTCTGATGCGCCTATCACCTGAGCAGAGCAGAATGGAAGAGACACAGGCTGGCAATCCTGCACGGCAGAAACATTTAATATAGCCAAGACTTGGAAGAAACCAAAATGTCCAGCAACAGGAAAATGCACAAAGAGGAAGTGGTCCATGTCAACAATGGAATATTAGCCACGGAAAACAATGAAACAGTGCCGTTTGCACCACCATATAAGGACCTAGAGATAACCACCCCACTTGAAGTAAGAAAGAAACTGAAAGACAGATATCCTATGACATCACTTATAGGTGTTACCTCAAAATTGATACTCATGAACTTATTTCCAAGAGAAGGAAAAGCATGGATTAAGAAAACAAAACTACGTTTAGCCGAATGGAAAGGTGAAAGGAATGTATGAATTATGATATGGGGGTTAACAGACATGTACTAATACAGATGAAATATATAACCACAAAATACCTATGGAACGCCAAGAGGTCTACTCAACACTCTAATAATAACCTACACGGGAAAGGATCCAAAGAGGAATAGACGGATACGTTGATATGATGAACCAGATTCTGTACGCTTAGGAGAAAGTGCATTTTTTTATCAAATTTGCTCTGACACGTCATAAAAATTTAATTTAAAAAACAAGAAGTAGGAGATATAAGCTCTTGGGGGTTTGCCCTGGCACATTCCCCTCTCATCTGCAGGCTACTAACACCATTTCCAGGAAAGCTCTGTCGCCCAAGAACCCAGAGCTGCAAAGGTACAAATGCTGCCGCCTTGTGGCCGTTTCCCGCAAGAGCGGCTTTAAGCCCGCAGCTAATGGTCACTTAATAGCCACAAGGACTCAGGGCCGTAAAGGACACCTGCCCTAAAATATTGTGCTGAGGTAGGGAACGGACAAAACAATTCAAAACAGGGGCTTCCCTGGTGGCGCAGTGGTTGAGAGTCCGCCTGCCGACGCAGGGGACACGGGTTCGTGCCCCGGTGCGGGAAGATCCCACATGCCGTGGAGTGGCTGGGCCCGTGAGCCAGGGCCGCTGAGCCTGCGCGTCCAGAGCCTGTGCTCCGCAACGGGAGAGGCCGAAACAGTGAGAGGCCCGCGTACCGCAAAAATAAATAAGTAAATAAATAAATAAATAAAAAGGAAAGTGGATAAAAGCTCAACCTCAGGAATTATTAGACTCATGCAAATCTAATCTACAAAAAGTTTGCAACTCACACCTGTCGACTGACGATCAGCAAAAATTCTACAAACAATCAATACTGAAGGGGCTTTAGAGAACTGTGTACCCTCTAGCTGCTGGTGAGATGTAAAGTGCTAACAGCCAATAAGAACAGAAAGGAGCTGCCTTTAGAAGTAAAACTTGAGGTACCGTTCAATCCAGCAGTCACACCCCTGGGCCTCTCACCTGAGAAGACCAGAAGCGAGAAGACCCGGGCTGCAACAGCTGCACTGCGGCCTTATTCACAATAGCCAAGACGGTGAAGCTACCAAAATGTCCATCAACAGACGAATGGATTAAGAAGAAGTGGTCCACGTACGCAATGGAATATTAACCATGGAAAACAATGAAACACTGCTCTTTCAGGCACCACAGACGAGCTTGGAGATGATCACAGAACATGGGGTAAGTCGGAAAGCCAAAGACCTACATCCTATGATATCACTTATAGGCGTTATCTAGTAACTGACACAAATGAACATATCTGCACAGAGAAAGACGCTCACAGACTTAGAAAACAACTACGCTTATCTAAAAGGAAAGGTGGGCGGAACGGATAAATTAAGGTTAGCGTTACCATACGTATACAAATACATGTTATACACATATATCAAAAAGACCGACCACGTAGCAAGGGAGGTGTACGGAACACTCTGTAATATTTTACATGGGAAGAGGATCTGTACATGAATAGACGTATATAATGTACAAATGAACCAGATTGTGTACACCTAGGACAAACAGTAGTCTAATCATTACCCCGATTAAAATCATTTAAAAAACCAACCAGAAGTGATGCGACATAAACTTATGGGCGTTTCTCCTGGCACATTCCATTCTAATTTACAACCTAGGAACACGACTTCCAGAAAGGCTCTGCTGCCCTAGTACCCAGATTTGGGAATGGAGAAATGCTGCCGCCTTGTGGCCGTCTCCCAAAACAGCAGCTTTAAACCCAGTGCTAATGGTCATTCAATAGTCACCAAACGTGCAGGCCTGTAAATAACACCTGCCCTCCAAAAAAATCCTGGGGTCAAACATCGACCAAAAATTCGAAAGAGGGCAACATTCCAAGAAAACGATTTCAAGAGGTATACTGTACCCCCACGTTTTTCTTTTCTTTTCTTTTCTTTTAAAAGAAAAGAAACAGGCGTGGAAAAATGATGAATTTTAGGAATTTTTAAAGACATGCAAACCCAAATTACAAACACCTATCCGCTCACAGCACTCGGAATGGCCATTAGCAAAAATGCTGCAAACAATAAATGTGGAGAAACGCGTACCCTCGGTTCTAGGGGGGACGTGGTAAGAGCCACTGATGAAAACACAGTGGCGGTGCTTTGAAAAGGGAAACATTGAGCTACTAGTCCATCAGTCACACCCACTGCTGGGCCTATCACCTGAGAAAACGAGAATCAAAAGGCACAGGCTGGCAATCCTGCACCCCGGCAATACTTACCATAGCCGACACTTGGAAGCAACGAAAATGTCCATCAACAGAGGAGTGCACCAAGAAGAAGTGGTCCATGTACACGATGGAATAGTACTCCACTAGAAAATATGAATTCAAAAAACAAACATGAGTAAGGACACATAAGCTTTGGGGGGTTTATCAGGGCACATGGCAGTCTAATTGATATCTGAGGAACACCACTGGCAGGAAGGTCTGTCTCCCTAGGTACCAGAGTGGGCAACGTAGAAATGCTGCCGGCCTCTGGCCGATACCTGCAACAGCAGCTCGCAAATCTGTGCGAATGGTCACTTCATATGCACAAGTACTGCAGGGCTGCAAAGGAAACCTGCCCTCAAAATGTCCTGACGCAGGTAAAGGCCAAAATATTTCAAAATGTGGCACATATTTCAAGAAAACAATTTGAAGACGTAAGCTGTCATAACAGTTTGAAAAATAAAAGGACGTGCCTCAAAGCTCAATTTCAAGGGATTATGAGACACATGCAAATCCAACCACAAAGAGCTATCGACTCACACCAGTCAGAATAACCATCAGCAAAGAAACTACAAACGATCAATGCTGAAGAGGTTGTGGAGACAGGCAGACCCTCAGTCTCAAGTGGGACGTAACCTGGTAAGAGCCACTCCTGGGAACAGAATGGAGGTGCCTGTAAAAGGTACACATTCAGCTACCCTATGATCCAGCAGGCCCACTCCGTGGCCTATAGCCTAAGAAGACAGAATTGGAAAGACACAGGCAGGAAATCTGCACTGCAGCAGTATTACAATAGCCAAGGCGTGGAAGCAACCAAAAGTCCATCAACAGATGAGTGGACAAAGAAGAACTGCTACGTGTAGAGATGGAATATTAGCTTGGGTAAAAAATGAACCAATGCCACTTGTAGCACCACAGATGAGTCTAGAGGTGATCACGCAACTTGCAGTAAGCGAGAAAGCAAAAGACACCTAACGTACGATATCACTTATAGGGGTTACCTAAAAATTGATACCAGTGAAGATATTTCCACAGAGACATCCAATCACAGATTCATTAAGCAAACTTATGGTTCACCACACGGAAAGGTGTGAGGATTGGATACATCAGGACATTGGGGTTAACAGAGATATACAAACACATGTGAAATATAAAATCACCACAGACCTACGGCATATCAAGAGGACTCTACTCAACATTGCGTCATAAGCTACATGGGAGAAGGACCCGAAGAAGAATAGATATATGTGTACGTGTAAAACAACCACATCTTGCACACCTAGAACAAGCAAAACATTGTAATCAAATTTGCCCTGATACAAAATAAAAATTAAATTTAAAAAACGAACGGCAAGTAACGAGACATAAACCTAAGGGGCTTTTTCCTGGCGCCCTGCATTCTAATTTACAACTTACAACACAACTTCCATTATGGCTCTGTTGCCCTAGTAACCAGATTTGGTAAGGAGAAGTGCTGCCGCCTTCTGGCCGTTTCCCACAACAGCGCTAATGGTCACTTAATATTCAAAAGAACTGCAGGCCTGTAAATGACACCTGCCATCAAAAAAAAAAGAATCCTGGGGTCGTAAATCGACCAGAAAATTCAAAAGACGTCAACATTTCAAGAAGACAATTTCAAGAGGCATGTTTCACGCCCATTCTGTCTTCTTTTTTTCCTTTAAAATAAAAGGGGATTTAAAAATGCTCAACATCAGCAATTAATAGAGCCATGCAAATCCAATCTACAGAAATGTTCACCTCACAGCCGTCAGAATGATCTTCAGCAAAAAGTCTACAAAGAATAAATGCTGAAGGGGTTTCAGAAAACTGTGTACCCACTAGCTGCTGGGGGGATGTAAACTGGTAACAGCCGGCAGGGAGAACATAATGGAGGTGCGTTTAAGGGTAAAAACTGAGCTACCATGCGATCTGGTAGGTCCTCTGATGCGCCTATCACCTGAGCAGAGCAGAATGGAAGAGACACAGGCTGGCAATCCTGCACGGCAGAAACATTTAATATAGCCAAGACTTGGAAGAAACCAAAATGTCCAGCAACAGGAAAATGCACAAAGAGGAAGTGGTCCATGTCAACAATGGAATATTAGCCACGGAAAACAATGAAACAGTGCCGTTTGCACCACCATATAAGGACCTAGAGATAACCACCCCACTTGAAGTAAGAAAGAAACTGAAAGACAGATATCCTATGACATCACTTATAGGTGTTACCTCAAAATTGATACTCATGAACTTATTTCCAAGAGAAGGAAAAGCATGGATTAAGAAAACAAAACTACGTTTAGCCGAATGGAAAGGTGAAAGGAATGTATGAATTATGATATGGGGGTTAACAGACATGTACTAATACAGATGAAATATATAACCACAAAATACCTATGGAACGCCAAGAGGTCTACTCAACACTCTAATAATAACCTACACGGGAAAGGATCCAAAGAGGAATAGACGGATACGTTGATATGATGAACCAGATTCTGTACGCTTAGGAGAAAGTGCATTTTTTTATCAAATTTGCTCTGACACGTCATAAAAATTTAATTTAAAAAACAAGAAGTAGGAGATATAAGCTCTTGGGGGTTTGCCCTGGCACATTCCCCTCTCATCTGCAGGCTACTAACACCATTTCCAGGAAAGCTCTGTCGCCCAAGAACCCAGAGCTGCAAAGGTACAAATGCTGCCGCCTTGTGGCCGTTTCCCGCAAGAGCGGCTTTAAGCCCGCAGCTAATGGTCACTTAATAGCCACAAGGACTCAGGGCCGTAAAGGACACCTGCCCTAAAATATTGTGCTGAGGTAGGGAACGGACAAAACAATTCAAAACAGGGGCTTCCCTGGTGGCGCAGTGGTTGAGAGTCCGCCTGCCGACGCAGGGGACACGGGTTCGTGCCCCGGTGCGGGAAGATCCCACATGCCGTGGAGTGGCTGGGCCCGTGAGCCAGGGCCGCTGAGCCTGCGCGTCCAGAGCCTGTGCTCCGCAACGGGAGAGGCCGAAACAGTGAGAGGCCCGCGTACCGCAAAAATAAATAAGTAAATAAATAAATAAATAAAAAGGAAAGTGGATAAAAGCTCAACCTCAGGAATTATTAGACTCATGCAAATCTAATCTACAAAAAGTTTGCAACTCACACCTGTCGACTGACGATCAGCAAAAATTCTACAAACAATCAATACTGAAGGGGCTTTAGAGAACTGTGTACCCTCTAGCTGCTGGTGAGATGTAAAGTGCTAACAGCCAATAAGAACAGAAAGGAGCTGCCTTTAGAAGTAAAACTTGAGGTACCGTTCAATCCAGCAGTCACACCCCTGGGCCTCTCACCTGAGAAGACCAGAAGCGAGAAGACCCGGGCTGCAACAGCTGCACTGCGGCCTTATTCACAATAGCCAAGACGGTGAAGCTACCAAAATGTCCATCAACAGACGAATGGATTAAGAAGAAGTGGTCCACGTACGCAATGGAATATTAACCATGGAAAACAATGAAACACTGCTCTTTCAGGCACCACAGACGAGCTTGGAGATGATCACAGAACATGGGGTAAGTCGGAAAGCCAAAGACCTACATCCTATGATATCACTTATAGGCGTTATCTAGTAACTGACACAAATGAACATATCTGCACAGAGAAAGACGCTCACAGACTTAGAAAACAACTACGCTTATCTAAAAGGAAAGGTGGGCGGAACGGATAAATTAAGGTTAGCGTTACCATACGTATACAAATACATGTTATACACATATATCAAAAAGACCGACCACGTAGCAAGGGAGGTGTACGGAACACTCTGTAATATTTTACATGGGAAGAGGATCTGTACATGAATAGACGTATATAATGTACAAATGAACCAGATTGTGTACACCTAGGACAAACAGTAGTCTAATCATTACCCCGATTAAAATCATTTAAAAAACCAACCAGAAGTGATGCGACATAAACTTATGGGCGTTTCTCCTGGCACATTCCATTCTAATTTACAACCTAGGAACACGACTTCCAGAAAGGCTCTGCTGCCCTAGTACCCAGATTTGGGAATGGAGAAATGCTGCCGCCTTGTGGCCGTCTCCCAAAACAGCAGCTTTAAACCCAGTGCTAATGGTCATTCAATAGTCACCAAACGTGCAGGCCTGTAAATAACACCTGCCCTCCAAAAAAATCCTGGGGTCAAACATCGACCAAAAATTCGAAAGAGGGCAACATTCCAAGAAAACGATTTCAAGAGGTATACTGTACCCCCACGTTTTTCTTTTCTTTTCTTTTCTTTTAAAAGAAAAGAAACAGGCGTGGAAAAATGATGAATTTTAGGAATTTTTAAAGACATGCAAACCCAAATTACAAACACCTATCCGCTCACAGCACTCGGAATGGCCATTAGCAAAAATGCTGCAAACAATAAATGTGGAGAAACGCGTACCCTCGGTTCTAGGGGGGACGTGGTAAGAGCCACTGATGAAAACACAGTGGCGGTGCTTTGAAAAGGGAAACATTGAGCTACTAGTCCATCAGTCACACCCACTGCTGGGCCTATCACCTGAGAAAACGAGAATCAAAAGGCACAGGCTGGCAATCCTGCACCCCGGCAATACTTACCATAGCCGACACTTGGAAGCAACGAAAATGTCCATCAACAGAGGAGTGCACCAAGAAGAAGTGGTCCATGTACACGATGGAATAGTACTCCACTAGAAAATATGAATTCAAAAAACAAACATGAGTAAGGACACATAAGCTTTGGGGGGTTTATCAGGGCACATGGCAGTCTAATTGATATCTGAGGAACACCACTGGCAGGAAGGTCTGTCTCCCTAGGTACCAGAGTGGGCAACGTAGAAATGCTGCCGGCCTCTGGCCGATACCTGCAACAGCAGCTCGCAAATCTGTGCGAATGGTCACTTCATATGCACAAGTACTGCAGGGCTGCAAAGGAAACCTGCCCTCAAAATGTCCTGACGCAGGTAAAGGCCAAAATATTTCAAAATGTGGCACATATTTCAAGAAAACAATTTGAAGACGTAAGCTGTCATAACAGTTTGAAAAATAAAAGGACGTGCCTCAAAGCTCAATTTCAAGGGATTATGAGACACATGCAAATCCAACCACAAAGAGCTATCGACTCACACCAGTCAGAATAACCATCAGCAAAGAAACTACAAACGATCAATGCTGAAGAGGTTGTGGAGACAGGCAGACCCTCAGTCTCAAGTGGGACGTAACCTGGTAAGAGCCACTCCTGGGAACAGAATGGAGGTGCCTGTAAAAGGTACACATTCAGCTACCCTATGATCCAGCAGGCCCACTCCGTGGCCTATAGCCTAAGAAGACAGAATTGGAAAGACACAGGCAGGAAATCTGCACTGCAGCAGTATTACAATAGCCAAGGCGTGGAAGCAACCAAAAGTCCATCAACAGATGAGTGGACAAAGAAGAACTGCTACGTGTAGAGATGGAATATTAGCTTGGGTAAAAAATGAACCAATGCCACTTGTAGCACCACAGATGAGTCTAGAGGTGATCACGCAACTTGCAGTAAGCGAGAAAGCAAAAGACACCTAACGTACGATATCACTTATAGGGGTTACCTAAAAATTGATACCAGTGAAGATATTTCCACAGAGACATCCAATCACAGATTCATTAAGCAAACTTATGGTTCACCACACGGAAAGGTGTGAGGATTGGATACATCAGGACATTGGGGTTAACAGAGATATACAAACACATGTGAAATATAAAATCACCACAGACCTACGGCATATCAAGAGGACTCTACTCAACATTGCGTCATAAGCTACATGGGAGAAGGACCCGAAGAAGAATAGATATATGTGTACGTGTAAAACAACCACATCTTGCACACCTAGAACAAGCAAAACATTGTAATCAAATTTGCCCTGATACAAAATAAAAATTAAATTTAAAAAACGAACGGCAAGTAACGAGACATAAACCTAAGGGGCTTTTTCCTGGCGCCCTGCATTCTAATTTACAACTAACAACACAACTTCCTTTATGGCTCTGTTGCCCTAGTAACCAGATTTGGTAAGGAGAAGTGCTGCCGCCTTCTGGCCGTTTCCCACAACAGCGCTAATGGTCACTTAATATTCAAAAGAACTGCAGGCCTGTAAATGACACCTGCCATCAAAAAAAAAAGAATCCTGGGGTCGTAAATCGACCAGAAAATTCAAAAGACGTCAACATTTCAAGAAGACAATTTCAAGAGGCATGTTTCACGCCCATTCTGTCTTCTTTTTTTCCTTTAAAATAAAAGGGGATTTAAAAATGCTCAACATCAGCAATTAATAGAGCCATGCAAATCCAATCTACAGAAATGTTCACCTCACAGCCGTCAGAATGATCTTCAGCAAAAAGTCTACAAAGAATAAATGCTGAAGGGGTTTCAGAAAACTGTGTACCCACTAGCTGCTGGGGGGATGTAAACTGGTAACAGCCGGCAGGGAGAACATAATGGAGGTGCGTTTAAGGGTAAAAACTGAGCTACCATGCGATCTGGTAGGTCCTCTGATGCGCCTATCACCTGAGCAGAGCAGAATGGAAGAGACACAGGCTGGCAATCCTGCACGGCAGAAACATTTAATATAGCCAAGACTTGGAAGAAACCAAAATGTCCAGCAACAGGAAAATGCACAAAGAGGAAGTGGTCCATGTCAACAATGGAATATTAGCCACGGAAAACAATGAAACAGTGCCGTTTGCACCACCATATAAGGACCTAGAGATAACCACCCCACTTGAAGTAAGAAAGAAACTGAAAGACAGATATCCTATGACATCACTTATAGGTGTTACCTCAAAATTGATACTCATGAACTTATTTCCAAGAGAAGGAAAAGCATGGATTAAGAAAACAAAACTACGTTTAGCCGAATGGAAAGGTGAAAGGAATGTATGAATTATGATATGGGGGTTAACAGACATGTACTAATACAGATGAAATATATAACCACAAAATACCTATGGAACGCCAAGAGGTCTACTCAACACTCTAATAATAACCTACACGGGAAAGGATCCAAAGAGGAATAGACGGATACGTTGATATGATGAACCAGATTCTGTACGCTTAGGAGAAAGTGCATTTTTTTATCAAATTTGCTCTGACACGTCATAAAAATTTAATTTAAAAAACAAGAAGTAGGAGATATAAGCTCTTGGGGGTTTGCCCTGGCACATTCCCCTCTCATCTGCAGGCTACTAACACCATTTCCAGGAAAGCTCTGTCGCCCAAGAACCCAGAGCTGCAAAGGTACAAATGCTGCCGCCTTGTGGCCGTTTCCCGCAAGAGCGGCTTTAAGCCCGCAGCTAATGGTCACTTAATAGCCACAAGGACTCAGGGCCGTAAAGGACACCTGCCCTAAAATATTGTGCTGAGGTAGGGAACGGACAAAACAATTCAAAACAGGGGCTTCCCTGGTGGCGCAGTGGTTGAGAGTCCGCCTGCCGACGCAGGGGACACGGGTTCGTGCCCCGGTGCGGGAAGATCCCACATGCCGTGGAGTGGCTGGGCCCGTGAGCCAGGGCCGCTGAGCCTGCGCGTCCAGAGCCTGTGCTCCGCAACGGGAGAGGCCGAAACAGTGAGAGGCCCGCGTACCGCAAAAATAAATAAGTAAATAAATAAATAAATAAAAAGGAAAGTGGATAAAAGCTCAACCTCAGGAATTATTAGACTCATGCAAATCTAATCTACAAAAAGTTTGCAACTCACACCTGTCGACTGACGATCAGCAAAAATTCTACAAACAATCAATACTGAAGGGGCTTTAGAGAACTGTGTACCCTCTAGCTGCTGGTGAGATGTAAAGTGCTAACAGCCAATAAGAACAGAAAGGAGCTGCCTTTAGAAGTAAAACTTGAGGTACCGTTCAATCCAGCAGTCACACCCCTGGGCCTCTCACCTGAGAAGACCAGAAGCGAGAAGACCCGGGCTGCAACAGCTGCACTGCGGCCTTATTCACAATAGCCAAGACGGTGAAGCTACCAAAATGTCCATCAACAGACGAATGGATTAAGAAGAAGTGGTCCACGTACGCAATGGAATATTAACCATGGAAAACAATGAAACACTGCTCTTTCAGGCACCACAGACGAGCTTGGAGATGATCACAGAACATGGGGTAAGTCGGAAAGCCAAAGACCTACATCCTATGATATCACTTATAGGCGTTATCTAGTAACTGACACAAATGAACATATCTGCACAGAGAAAGACGCTCACAGACTTAGAAAACAACTACGCTTATCTAAAAGGAAAGGTGGGCGGAACGGATAAATTAAGGTTAGCGTTACCATACGTATACAAATACATGTTATACACATATATCAAAAAGACCGACCACGTAGCAAGGGAGGTGTACGGAACACTCTGTAATATTTTACATGGGAAGAGGATCTGTACATGAATAGACGTATATAATGTACAAATGAACCAGATTGTGTACACCTAGGACAAACAGTAGTCTAATCATTACCCCGATTAAAATCATTTAAAAAACCAACCAGAAGTGATGCGACATAAACTTATGGGCGTTTCTCCTGGCACATTCCATTCTAATTTACAACCTAGGAACACGACTTCCAGAAAGGCTCTGCTGCCCTAGTACCCAGATTTGGGAATGGAGAAATGCTGCCGCCTTGTGGCCGTCTCCCAAAACAGCAGCTTTAAACCCAGTGCTAATGGTCATTCAATAGTCACCAAACGTGCAGGCCTGTAAATAACACCTGCCCTCCAAAAAAATCCTGGGGTCAAACATCGACCAAAAATTCGAAAGAGGGCAACATTCCAAGAAAACGATTTCAAGAGGTATACTGTACCCCCACGTTTTTCTTTTCTTTTCTTTTCTTTTAAAAGAAAAGAAACAGGCGTGGAAAAATGATGAATTTTAGGAATTTTTAAAGACATGCAAACCCAAATTACAAACACCTATCCGCTCACAGCACTCGGAATGGCCATTAGCAAAAATGCTGCAAACAATAAATGTGGAGAAACGCGTACCCTCGGTTCTAGGGGGGACGTGGTAAGAGCCACTGATGAAAACACAGTGGCGGTGCTTTGAAAAGGGAAACATTGAGCTACTAGTCCATCAGTCACACCCACTGCTGGGCCTATCACCTGAGAAAACGAGAATCAAAAGGCACAGGCTGGCAATCCTGCACCCCGGCAATACTTACCATAGCCGACACTTGGAAGCAACGAAAATGTCCATCAACAGAGGAGTGCACCAAGAAGAAGTGGTCCATGTACACGATGGAATAGTACTCCACTAGAAAATATGAATTCAAAAAACAAACATGAGTAAGGACACATAAGCTTTGGGGGGTTTATCAGGGCACATGGCAGTCTAATTGATATCTGAGGAACACCACTGGCAGGAAGGTCTGTCTCCCTAGGTACCAGAGTGGGCAACGTAGAAATGCTGCCGGCCTCTGGCCGATACCTGCAACAGCAGCTCGCAAATCTGTGCGAATGGTCACTTCATATGCACAAGTACTGCAGGGCTGCAAAGGAAACCTGCCCTCAAAATGTCCTGACGCAGGTAAAGGCCAAAATATTTCAAAATGTGGCACATATTTCAAGAAAACAATTTGAAGACGTAAG
>NW_028132812.1:0-123532 GCF_964374135.1 Grampus griseus | reverse complement strand
AAGCATTATCGTACCCTCCCCTGGACCATAAGCCGTCCCCGTCCCCTAACCCTAACCGTAGCCCGAACCCTAACCCTAACCCTTCCCCGAAGCCTGACCCTCACCCGTCCCCTATTCCTCACCTGTACGCTAACACTAAACTGCGCCCTCACACGTACGCTCCCCCTAAAGCGTTCTCATACCCTCCCCTGGACCCTAAACCGTCCCCGTCCCCTAACCCTAACCCTAGCCCGAACCCTAACCCTAACCCTTCCCCGAAGCCTGACCCTCACCCGTCCCCTAATCCTAACCCGTACGCTAACACTAACCCGCGCCCTCACACGTACGCTCCCCCTAAAGCATTATCGTACCCTCACCTGGACCCTAAACCGTACCCGTCCCCTAACCCTAACCCTAGCCGGAACCCTACCCCTAAACTTTCCCCGAAGCCTGACCCTCACCCGACCCCTAATCCTAACCCGTACGCTAACACTAACACGCGCCCTCAGGTGTACGCTCCCCCTAAAGCATTGTCGTACCCTCCCTTGGACCCTAAACCATCCCCGTCCCCTAAACCTAACCCTAGCCCGAACCCTAACCCTAACGCTTCCCCGAAGCCTGACCCTCACCCGTCCACTAATCCTAACCCGTACGCTAACACTAACCCGCGCCCTCACACGTACGCTCCCCCTAAAGCGTTGTCATACCCTCCCCTGGACCCTAAACCGTCCCCATCCCCTAACCCTAACCCTAGCCCGAACCCTAACCCTAACCCTTCCCCGAAGCCTGACCATCACCCGTCCCTTAATCCTAACCCGTACGCTCACACTAACCCGCGCCCTCACATGTACGCTCACCCTAAAGCGTTGTCGTACCTTCCCCTGGACCCTAAACCGTCCCCGTCCCCTAACCCTAACCCTTGCCCGAACCCTAACCCTAACCCTTCCCCGAAGCCTGACCCTCACCCGTCCCCTATTCCTCACCCGTACGCTAACACTAACCCCCGCCCTCACACGTACGCTCCCACTAAAGCGTTGTCGTACCCTCCCCTGGACCCTAAACCGTCCCCGTCCCCTAACCCTAACCCTAGCCCGAACCCTAACCCTAAGCCCTCCCCGAAGCCTGAGCCTCACCCGTCCCCTAATCCTAACCCGTACGCTAACACTAACCCGTGCCCTCACACGTACGCTCCCCCTAAAGCGTTGTCGTACCCTCCCCTGGACCCTAAGCCGTCCCCGTCCCCTAACCCTAACCCTAGCCCGAACCCTAACCCTAAACCTTCCCCGAAGCCTGACCCTCACCCGTCCACTAATCCTAACGCGTACGCTAACACTAACCCGCGCCCTGACACGTACGCTCCCCCTAAAGCATTATCGTACCCTCCCCTGGACCATAAGCCGTCCCCGTCCCCTAACCCTAACCCTAGCCCGAACCCTAACCCTAACCCTTCCCCGAAGCCTGAACCTCACCTGTCCCCTAATCCTAACCGGTACGCTAACACTAACCCGCGCCCTCACACGTACGCTCCCCCTAAAGCGTTGTCGTACCCTCCCCTGGACCCTAAACCGTCCCCGTCCCCTAACCCTAACCCTAGCCCGAACCCTAACCCTAACCCTTCCCCGAAGCCTGACCCTCACCCGTCCCCTAATCCTAACCCGTACGATAACACTAACCCGCGCCCTCACACGTACGCTCCCCCTAAAGCGTTGTCGTACCCTCCCCTGGACCCTAAACCGTCCCCATCCCCTAACCCTAACCCTAGCCCGAACCCTAACCCTAACCCTTCCCCGAAGCCTGACCCTCACCCGTCCCCTAATCCTAACCCGTACGCTAACACTAACCCACGCCCTCACACGTACGCTCCCCCTAAAGCGTTGTCGTACCCTCCCCTGGACCCTAAACCGTCCCCGTCCCCTAACCCTAAACCTAGCCCGAACCCTAACCCTAACCCTTCCCCGAAGCCTGACCCTCACCCGTCCCCTAATCCTAACCCGTACGCTAACACTAACCCGTGCCCTCACACGTACGCTCCCCCTAAAGCGTTGTCGTACCCTCCCCTGGACCCTAAACCGTCCCAGTCCCCTAACACTAACCCCAGCCCGAACCCTAACCCTAACCCTTCCCCGAAGCCTGACCCTCACCCGTCCCCTAATCCTAACCCGTACGCTAACACTAACCCACGCCCTCACACGTACGCTCCCCCTAAAGCGTTGTCGTACCCTCCCCTGGACCCTAAACCGTCCCCGTCCCCTAACCCTAACCCTAGCCCGAACCCTAACCCTAACCCTTCCCCGAAGCCTGACCCTCACCCGTCCCCTAATCCTAACCCGTACGCTAACACTAACCCGCGCCCTCACACGTACACTTCCCCTAAAGCGTTGTCGTACCCTCCCCTGGACCCTAAACCGTCCCCGTCCCCTAAACCTTACCCTAGCCCGAACCCTAACCCTAACCCTTCCCCGAAGCCTGACCCTCACCCGTCCCCTAATCCTAACCCGTACGCTAACACTGACCCGCGCCCTCACACGTACGCTCCCGCTAAATCGTTGTCGTACCCTCCCCTGGACCCTAAACCGTCCCCGTCCCCTAACCCTAACCCTAGCCCGAACCCTAACCCTAACGCTTCCCCGAAGCCTGACCCTCACCCGTCCCCTAATCCTAACCCGTACGCTAACCCTAACCAGCGCCCTCACACGTACGCTCCCCCTAAAGCGTTGTCGTACCCTCCCCTGGACCCTAAACCGTCCCCGTCCCCTAACCCTAACCCTAGCCCGAACCCTAACCCTAAGCCTTCCCCGAAGCCTGACCCTCACCCGTCCCCTAATCCTAACCCGTACGCTAACACTAACCTGCGCCCTCACACGTACGCTCCCCCTGAAGCGTTGTCGTACCCTCCCCTGGACCCTAAACCGTCCCCGGCCCCTAACCTTAACCCCAGCCCGAACCCTAACCCTAACCCTTCCCCGAAGCCTGACCCTCACCCGTCCCCTAATCCTAAGCCGTACGCTAACACTAACCCGCGCCCTCACTCGTACGCTCCCCCTAAAGCGTTGTCGTACCCTCCCCTGGACCCTAAACCGTCCCCGTCCCCTAAACCTAACCCTAGCCTGAACCCTAACCCTAACCCTTCCCCGAAGCCTGACCCTCACCCGACCCCTAATCCTAACCCGTACGCTAACACTAACCCGCGCCCACAGGTGTACGCTCCCCCTAAAGCATTGTCGTACACTCCCTTGGACCCTAAACCATCCCCGTCCCCTAAACCTAACCCTAGCCCGAACCCTAACCCTAACGCTTCCCCGAAGCCTGACCCTCACCCGTCCACTAATCCTAACCCGTACGCTAACACTAACCCGCGCCCTCACACGTACGCTCCCCCTAAAGCGTTGTCATACCCTCCCCTGGACCCTAAACCGTCCCCATCCCCTAACCCTAACCCTAGCCCGAACCCTAACCCTAACCCTTCCCCGAAGCCTGACCATCACCCGTCCCTTAATCCTAACCCATACGCTAACACTAACCCGCGCCCTCACATGTACGCTCACCCTAAAGCGTTGTCGTACCTTCCCCTGGACCCTAAACCGTCCCCGTCCCCTAACCCTAACCCTTGCCCGAACCCTAACCCTAACCCTTCCCCGAAGCCTGACCCTCACCCGTCCCCTATTCCTCACCCGTACGCTAACACTAACCCCCGGCCTCACACGTACGCTCCCACTAAAGCGTTGTCGTACCCTCCCCTGGACCCTAAACCGTCCCCGTCCCCTAACCCTAACCCTAGCCCGAACCCTAACCCTAAGCCCTCCCTGAAGCCTGAGCCTCACCCGTCCCCTAATCCTAACCCGTACGCTAACACTAACCCGTGCCCTCACACGTACGCTCCCCCTAAATCGTTGTCGTACCCTCCCCTGGACCCTAAGCCGTCCCCGTCCCCTAACCCTAATCCTAGCCCGAACCCTAACCCTAACCCTTCCCCGAAGCCTGACCCTCACCCGTCCCCTAATCCTAACCCGTACGCTAACACTAACCCGCGCCCTCACACGTACGCTCCCCCAAAGCGTTGTCGTACCCTCCCCTGGACCCTAAACCGTCCCCGTCCCCTAACCCTAACCCTAGCCCGAACCCTAACCCTAAGCCTTCCCCGAAGCCTGACCCTCACCCGTCCCCTAATCCTAATCCGTACGCTAACACTAACCCGCGCCCTCACACGTACGCTCCCCCTAAAGCGTTGTCGTACCCTCCCCTGGACCCTAAACCGTCCCCGTCCCCTAACCCTAACCCTAGCCCGAACCCTAACCCTAAGCCTTCCCCGAAGCCTGAGCCTCACCCGTCCCCTAATCCTAACGCGTACGCTAACACTAACCCGCGCCCTCACACGTACGCTCCCCCTAAAGCGTTGTCGTACCCTCCCCTGGACCCTAAGCCGTCCCCATCCCGTAACCCTAACCCTAACCCGAACCCTAACCCTAACCCTTCCCCGAAACCTGACCTTCACCCGTCCCCTAATCCTAACCCGTACGCTAACACTAACCTGCGCCCTCACACGTACGCTCCCCCTAAAGCGTTGTCGTACCCTCACCTGGACCCTAAACCGTCCCCGTCCCCTAACCCTAACCCTAGCACGAACCCTAACCCTAACCCTTCCCCGAAGACTGACCCTCACCCGTCCCCTAATCCTAACCCGTACGCTAACACTAACCCGCACCCTCACACGTACGCTCCCCCTAAAGCGTTGTCGTACCCTCCCCTGGACCCTAAACCATCCCCGTCCCCTCACCCTAACCCTAACCCTAGCCCGAACCCTAACCCTAACCCTTCCCCGAAGCCTGACCCTCACCCGTCCCCTCCTCCTCACCCGTATGCTAACACTAACCCGCTCCCTCACACGTACGCTCCCCCTAAAGCATTGTCGTACCCTCCCCTTGACCCTAAACTGTCCCCGTCCCCTAACCCTAACCCTAGCCCGAACCCTAACCCTAACCCTTCCACGAAGCCTGACCCTCACCCGTCCCCTAATCCTACACCGTACGCTAACACTAACCCGTGCCCTCACACGTACGCTCCCCCTAAAGCGTTGTCGTACCCTCCCCTGGACCCTAAACCGTCCCCGTCCCCTAACCCTAACCCTAGCCCGAACCGTAACCCTAACCCTTCCCCGAAGCCTGACCCTCACCCGTCCCCTAATCCTAACCCGTACGCTAACACTAACCCGCGCCCTCACACGTACGCTCCCCCTAAAGCGTTGTCGTACCCTCCCCTGGACCCTAAACCGTCCCCGTCCCCTAACCCTAACCCTAGCCCGAAACCTAACCCTAACCCTTCCCCGAAGCCTGACCCTCACCCGTCCCCTAATCCTAACCCGTACGCTAACACTAACCCGCGCCCTCACACGTACGCTCCCCCTAAAGCGTTGTCGTACCCTCCCCTGGACCCTAAACCGTCCCCGTCCCCTAACCCTAACCCTAGCCCGAACCCTTACCATAAGCCTTCCCCGAAGCCTGAGCCCCACCCGTCCCCCAATCCTAACGCGTACGCTAACACTAACCCGCGCCCTCACACGTACGCTCCCCCTAAAGCGTTGTCGTACCCTCTCCTGGACCCTAAGCCGTCCCCGTCCCCTAACCCTAACCCTAGCCCGAACCCTAACCCTAACCCTTCCCCGAAGCCTGACCCTCACCCGTCCCCTAATCCTAACCCGTACGCTAACACTGACCCGCGCCCTCACACGTACGCTCCCGCTAAATCGTTGTCGTACCCTCCCCTGGACCCTAAACCGTCCCCGTCCCCTAACCCTAACCCTAGCCCGAACCCTAACCCTAACGCTTCCCCGAAGCCTGACCCTCACCCGTCCCCTAATCCTAACCCGTACGCTAACCCTAACCAGCGCCCTCACACGTACGCTCCCCCTAAAGCGTTGTCGTACCCTCCCCTGGACCCTAAACCGTCCCCGTCCCCTAACCCTAACCCTAGCCCGAACCCTAACCCTAACCCTTCCCCGAAGCCTGACCCTCACCCGTCCCCTAATCCTAACCCGTACGCTAACACTAACCTGCGCCCTCACACGTACGCTCCCCCTGAAGCGTTGTCGTACCCTCCCCTGGACCCTAAACCGTCCCCGGCCCCTAACCTTAACCCCAGCCCGAACCCTAACCCTAACCCTTCCCCGAAGCCTGACCCTCACCCGTCCCCTAATCCTAAGCCGTACGCTAACACTAACCCGCGCCCTCACTCGTACGCTCCCCCTAAAGCGTTGTCGTACCCTCCCCTGGACCCTAAACCGTCCCCGTCCCCTAACCCTAACCCTAGCCTGAACCCTAACCCTAACCCTTCCCCGAAGCCTGACCCTCACCCGACCCCTAATCCTAACCCGTACGCTAACACTAACCCGCGCCCTCAGGTGTACGCTCCCCCTAAAGCATTGTCGTACCCTCCCTTGGACCCTAAACCATCCCCGTCCCCTAAACCTAACCCTAGCCCGAACCCTAACCCTAACGCTTCCCCGAAGCCTGACCCTCACCCGTCCACTAATCCTAACCCGTACGCTAACACTAACCCGCGCCCTCACACGTACGCTCCCCGTAAAGCGTTGTCATACCCTCCCCTGGACCCTAAACCGTCCCCATCCCCTAACCCTAACCCTAGCCCGAACCCTAACCCTAACCCTTCCCCGAAGCCTGACCATCACCCGTCCCTTAATCCTAACCCATACGCTAACACTAACCCGCGCCCTCACATGTACGCTCACCCTAAAGCGTTGTCGTACCTTCCCCTGGACCCTAAACCGTCCCCGTCCCCTAACCCTAACCCTTGCCCGAACCCTAACCCTAACCCTTCCCCGAAGCCTGACCCTCACCCGTCCCCTATTCCTCACCCGTACGCTAACACTAACCCCCGCCCTCACACGTACGCTCCCACTAAAGCGTTGTCGTACCCTCCCCTGGACCCTAATCCGTCCCCGTCCCCTAAACCTAACCCTAGCCCGAACCCTAACCCTAACCCTTCCCCGAAGCCTGACCCTCACCCGTCCCCTAATCCTAACGCGTACGCTAACACTAACCTGCGCCCTGACACGTACGCTCCCCCTAAAGCATTATCGTACCCTCCCCTGGACCATAAGCCGTCCCCGTCCCCTAACCCTAACCCTAGCCCGAACCCTAACCCTAACCCTTCCCCGAAGCCTGAACCTCACCTGTCCCCTAATCCTAACCCGTACGCTAACACTAACCCGTGCCCTCACACGTACGCTCCCCCTAAAGCGTTGTCGTACCCTCCCCTGGACCCTAATCCGTCCCCGTCCCCTAACCCTAACCCTAGCCCGAACCCTAACCCTAACCCTTCCCCGAAGCCTGACCCTCACCCGTCCCCTAATCCTAACCCGTACGATAACACTAACCCGCGCCCTCACACGTACGCTCCCCCTAAAGCGTTGTCGTACCCTCCCCTGGACCCGAAACCGTCCCCGTCCCCTAACCCTAACCCTAGCCCGAACCCTAACCCTAACCCTTCACCGAAGCCTGACCCTCACCCGTCCCCTAATCCTAACCCGTACGCTAACACTAACCCACGCCCTCACACGTACGCTCCCCCTAAAGCGTTGTCGTACCCTCCCCTGGACCCTAAACCGTCCCCGTCCCCTAACCCTAAACCTAGCCCGAACCCTAACCCTAACCCTTCCCCGAAGCCTGACCCTCACCCGTCCCCTAATCCTAACCCGTACGCTAACACTAACCCGTGCCCTCACACGTACGCTCCCCCTAAAGCGTTGTCGTACCCTCCCCTGGACCCTAAACCGTCCCAGTCCCCTAACACTAACCCTAGCCCGAACCGTAACCCTAACCCTTCCCCGAAGCCTGACCCTCACCCGTCCCCTAATCCTAACCCGTGCGCTAACACTAACCCACGCCCTCACACGTACGCTCCCCCTAAAGCGTTGTCGTACCCTCCCCTGGACCCTAAACCGTCCCCGTCCCCTAACCCTAACCCTAGCCCGAACCCTAACCCTAACCCTTCCCCGAAGCCTGACCCTCACCCGTCCCCTAATCCTAACCCGTACGCTAACACTAACCCGCGCCCTCACACGTACACTTCCCCTAAAGCGTTGTCGTACCCTCCCCTGGACCCTAAACCGTCCCCGTCCCCTAAACCTTACCCTAGCCCGAACCCTAACCCTAACCCTTCCCCGAAGCCTGACCCTCACCCGTCCCCTAATCCTAACCCGTACGCTAACACTGACCCGCGCCCTCACACGTACGCTCCCGCTAAATCGTTGTCGTACCCTCCCCTGGACCCTAAACCGTCCCCGTCCCCTAACCCTAACCCTAGCCCGAACCCTAACCCTAACCCTTCCCCGAAGCCTGACCCTCACCCGTCCCCTAATCATAACCCGTACGCTAACCCTAACCAGCGCCATCACACGTACGCTCCCCCTAATGCGTTGTCGTACCCTCCCCTGGACCCTAAACCGTACCCGTCCCCTAACCCTAACCCTAGCCCGAACCCTAAACCTAAGCCTTCCCCGAAGCCTGACCCTCACCCGTCCCCTAATCCTAACCCGTACGCTAACACTAACCCGCGCCTCACACGTACGCTCCCCCTAAAGCGTTGTCGTACCCTCCCCTGGACCCTAAACCGTCCCCGTCCCCTAACCCTAACCCTAGCCCGAACCCTAACCCTAAGCCTTCCCCGAAGCCTGACCCTCACCCGTCCCCTAATCCTAACCCGTACGCTAACACTAACCCACGCCCTCACACCTACGCTCCCTCTAAAGCGTTGTCGTACCCTCCCCTGGACCCTAAGCCGTCCCCGTCCCCTAACCCTAACCCTAGCCCGAACCCTAACCCTAACCCTTCCCCGAAGCCTGACCCTCACCCGTCCCCTAATCCTAACGCGTACGCTAACACTAACCCGCGCCCTGACACGTACGCTCCCCCTAAAGCATTATCGTACCCTCCCCTGGACCATAATCCGTCCCCGTCCCCTAACCCTAACCGTAGCCCGAACCCTAACCCTAACCCTTCCCCGAAGCCTGACCCTCACCCGTCCCCTATTCCTCACCTGTACGCTAACACTAAACTGCGCCCTCACACGTACGCTCCCCCTAAAGCGTTCTCATACCCTCCCCTGGACCCTAAACCGTCCCCGTCCCCTAACCCTAACCCTAGCCCGAACCCTAACCCTAACCCTTCCCCGAAGCCTGACCCTCACCCGTCCCCTAATCCTAACCCGTACGCTAACACTAACCCGCGCCCTCACACGTACGCTCCCCCTAAAGCATTATCGTACCCTCACCTGGACCCTAAACCGTACCCGTCCCCTAACCCTAACCCTAGCCGGAACCCTACCCCTAAACTTTCCCCGAAGCCTGACCCTCACCCGACCCCTAATCCTAACCCGTACGCTAACACTAACCCGCGCCCTCAGGTGTATGCTCCCCCTAAAGCATTGTCGTACCCTCCCTTGGACCCTAAACCATCCCCGTCCCCTAAACCTAACCCTAGCCCGAACCCTAACCCTAACGCTTCCCCGAAGCCTGACCCTCACCCGTCCACTAATCCTAACCCGTACGCTAACACTAACCCGCGCCCTCACACGTACGCTCCCCCTAAAGCGTTGTCATACCCTCCCCTGGACCCTAAACCGTCCCCATCCCCTAACCCTAACCCTAGCCCGAACCCTAACCCTAACCCTTCCCCGAAGCCTGACCATCACCCGTCCCTTAATCCTAACCCGTACGCTAACACTAACCCGCGCCCTCACATGTACGCTCACCCTAAAGCGTTGTCGTACCTTCCCCTGGACCCTAAACCGTCCCCGTCCCCTAACCCTAACCCTTGCCCGAACCCTAACCCTAACCCTTCCCCGAAGCCTGACCCTCACCCGTCCCCTATTCCTCACCCGTACGCTAACACTAACCCCCGCCCTCACACGTACGCTCCCACTAAAGCGTTGTCGTACCCTCCCCTGGACCCTAAACCGTCCCCGTCCCCTAACCCTAACCCTAGCCCGAACCCTAACCCTAAGCCCTCCCCGAAGCCTGAGCCTCACCCGTCCCCTAATCCTAACCCGTACGCTAACACTAACCCGTGCCCTCACACGTACGCTCCCCCTAAAGCGTTGTCGTACCCTCCCCTGGACCCTAAGCCGTCCCCGTCCCCTAACCCTAACCCTAGCCCGAACCCTAACCCTAAACCTTCCCCGAAGCCTGACCCTCACCCGTCCCCTAATCCTAACGCGTACGCTAACACTAACCCGCGCCCTGACACGTACGCTCCCCCTAAAGCATTATCGTACCCTCCCCTGGACAATAAGCCGTCCCCGTCCCCTAACCCTAACCCTAGCCCGAACCCTAACCCTAACCCTTCCCCGAAGCCTGAACCTCACCTGTCCCCTAATCCTAACCCGTACGCTAACACTAACCCGCGCCCTCACACGTACGCTCCCCCTAAAGCGTTGTCGTACCCTCCCCTGGACCCTAAACCGTCCCCGTCCCCTAACCCTAACCCTAGCCCGAACCCTAACCCTAACCCTTCCCCGAAGCCTGACCCTCACCCGTCCCCTAATCCTAACCCGTACGATAACACTAACCCGCGCCCTCACACGTACGCTCCCCCTAAAGCGTTGTCGTACGCTCCCCTGGACCCTAAACCGTCCCCGTCCCCTAACCCTAACCCTAGCCCGAACCCTAACCCTAACCCTTCCCCGAAGCCTGACCCTCACCCGTCCCCTAATCCTAACCCGTACGCTAACACTAACCCACGCCCTCACACGTACGCTCCCCCTAAAGCGTTGTCGTACCCTCCCCTGGACCCTAAACCGTCCCCGTCCCCTAACCCTAAACCTAGCCCGAACCCTAACCCTAACCCTTCCCCGAAGCCTGACCCTCACCCGTCCCCTAATCCTAACCCGTACGCTAACACTAACCCGTTCCCTCACACGTACGCTCCCCCTAAAGCGTTGTCGTACCCTCCCCTGGACCCTAAACCGTCCCAGTCCCCTAACACTAACCCTAGCCCGAACCGTAACCCTAACCCTTCCCCGAAGCCTGACCCTCACCCGTCCCCTAATCCTAACCCGTACGCTAACACTAACCCACGCCCTCACACGTACGCTCCCCCTAAAGCGTTGTCGTACCCTCCCCTGGACCCTAAACCGTCCCTGTCCCCTAACCCTAACCCTAGCCCGAACCCTAACCCTAACCCTTCCCCGAAGCCTGACCCTCACCCGTCCCCTAATCCTAACCCGTACGCTAACACTAACCCGCGCCCTCACACGTACACTTCCCCTAAAGCGTTGTCGTACCCTCCCCTGGACCCTAAACCGTCCCCGTCCCCTAAACCTTACCCTAGCCCGAACCCTAACCCTAACCCTTCCCCGAAGCCTGACCCTCACCCGTCCCCTAATCCTAACCCGTACGCTAACACTGACCCGCGCCCTCACACGTACGCTCCCGCTAAATCGTTGTCGTACCCTCCCCTGGACCCTAAACCGTCCCCGTCCCCTAACCCTAACCCTAGCCCGAACCCTAACCCTAACGCTTCCCCGAAGCCTGACCCTCACCCGTCCCCTAATCCTAACCCGTACGCTAACCCTAACCAGCGCCCTCACACGTACGCTCCCCCTAAAGCGTTGTCGTACCCTCCCCTGGACCCTAAACCGTCCCCGTCCCCTAACCCTAACCCTAGCCCGAACCCTAACCCTAAGCCTTCCCCGAAGCCTGACCCTCACCCGTCCCCTAATCCTAACCTGTACGCTAACACTAACCCGCGCCCTCACACGTACGCTCCCCCTGAAGCGTTGTCGTACCCTCCCCTGGACCCTAAACCGTCCCCGGCCCCTAACCTTAACCCCAGCCCGAACCCTAACCCTAACCCTTCCCCGAAGCCTGACCCTCACCCATCCCCTAATCCTAACCCGTACGCTAACACTAACCCGCGCCCTCACTCGTACGCTCCCCCTAAAGCGTTGTCGTACCCTCCCCTGGACCCTAAACCGTCCCCGTCCCCTAACCCTAACCCTAGCCTGAACCCTAACCCTAACCCTTCCCCGAACCCTGACCCTCACCCGACCCCTAATCCTAACCCGTACGCTAACACTAACCCGCGCCCTCAGGTGTACGCTCCCCCTAAAGCATTGTCGTACCCTCCCTTGGACCCTAAACCATCCCCGTCCCCTAAACCTAACCCTAGCCCGAACCCTAACCCTAACGCTTCCCCGAAGCCTGACCCTCACCCGTCCACTAATCCTAACCCGTACGCTAACACTAACCCGCGCCCTCACACGTACGCTCCCCCTAAAGCGTTGTCATACCCTCCCCTGGACCCTAAACCGTCCCCATCCCCTAACCCTAACCCTAGCCCGAACCCTAACCCTAACCCTTCCCCGAAGCCTGACCATCACCCGTCCCTTAATCCTAACCCGTACGCTAACACTAACCCGCGCCCTCACATGTACGCTCACCCTAAAGCGTTGTCGTACCTTCCCCTGGACCCTAAACCGTCCCCGTCCCCTAACCCTAACCCTTGCCCGAACCCTAACCCTAACCCTTCCCCGAAGCCTGACCCTCACCCGTCCCCTATTCCTCACCCGTACGCTAACACTAACCCCCGCCCTCACACGTACGCTCCCACTAAAGCGTTGTCGTACCCTCCCCTGGACCCTAAACCGTCCCCGTCCCCTAACCCTAACCCTAGCCCGAACCCTAACCCTAAGCCCTCCCCGAAGCCTGAGCCTCACCCGTCCCCTAATCCTAACCCGTACGCTAACACTAACCCGTGCCCTCACACGTACGCTCCCCCTAAAGCGTTGTCGTACCCTCCCCTGGACCCTAAGCCGTCCCCGTCCCCTAACCCTAACCCTAGCCCGAACCCTAACCCTAAACCTTCCCCGAAGCCTGACCCTCACCCGTCCCCTAATCCTAACGCGTACGCTAACACTAACCCGCGCCCTGACACGTACGTTCCCCCTAAAGCATTATCGTACCCTCCCCTGGACCATAAGCCGTCCCCGTCCCCTAACCCTAACCCTAGCCCGAACCCTAACCCTAACCCTTCCCCGAAGCCTGAACCTCACCTGTCCCCTAATCCTAACCCGTACGCTAACACTAACCCGCGCCCTCACACGTACGCTCCCCGTAAAGCGTATTCGTACCCTCCCCTGGACCCTAAACCGTCCCCGTCCCCTAACCCTAACCCTAGCCCGAACCCTAACCCTAACCCTTCCCCGAAGCCTGACCCTCACCCGTCCCCTAATCCTAACCCGTACGATAACACTAACCCGCGCCCTCACACGTACGCTCCCCCTAAAGCGTTGTCGTACCCTCCCCTGGACCCTAAACCGTCCCCGTCCCCTAACCCTAACCCTAGCGCGAACCCTAACCCTAACCCTTCCCCGAAGCCTGACCCTCACACGTCCCCTAATCCTAACCCGTACGATAACACTAACCCGCGCCCTCACACGTACGCTCCCCCTAAAGCGTTGTCGTACCCTCCCCTGGACCCTAAACCGTCCCCGTCCCCTAACCCTAACCCTAGCGCGAACCGTAACCCTAACCCTTCCCCGAAGCCTGACCCTCACCCGTCCCCTAATCCTAACCCGTACGCTAACACTAACCCGCGCCCTCACACGTACGCTCCCCCTAAAGCGTTGTCGTACCCTCCCCTGGACCCTAAACCGTCCCCGTCCCCTAACCCTAACCCTAGCCCGAAACCTAACCCTAACCCTTCCCCGAAGCCTGACCCTCACCCGTCCCCTAATCCTAACCCGTACGCTAACACTAACCCGCGCCCTCACACGTACGCTCCCCCTAAAGCGTTGTCGTACCCTCCCCTGGACCCTAAACCGTCCCCGTCCCCTAACACTAACCCTAGCCCGAACCCTTACCATAAGCCTTCCCCGAAGCCTGAGCCCCACCCGTCCCCCAATCCTAACGCGTACGCTAACACTAACCCGCGCCCTCACACGTACGCTCCCCCTAAAGCGTTGTCGTACCCTCTCCTGGACCCTAAGCCGTCCCCGTCCCCTAACCCTAACCCTAGCCCGAACCCTAACCCTAACCCTTCCCCGAAGCCTGACCCTCACCCGTCCCCTAATCCTAACCCGTACGCTAACACTGACCCGCGCCCTCACACGTACGCTCCCGCTAAATCGTTGTCGTACCCTCCCCTGGACCCTAAACCGTCCCCGTCCCCTAACCCTAACCCTAGCCCGAACCCTAACCCTAACGCTTCCCCGAAGCCTGACCCTCACCCGTCCCCTAATCCTAACCCGTACGCTAACCCTAACCAGCGCCCTCACACGTACGCTCCCCCTAAAGCGTTGTCGTACCCTCCCCTGGACCCTAAACCGTCCCCGTCCCCTAACCCTAACCCTAGCCCGAACCCTAACCCTAACCCTTCCCCGAAGCCTGACCCTCACCCGTCCCCTAATCCTAACCCGTACGCTAACACTAACCTGCGCCCTCACACGTACGCTCCCCCTGAAGCGTTGTCGTACCCTCCCCTGGACCCTAAACCGTCCCCGGCCCCTAACCTTAACCCCAGCCCGAACCCTAACCCTAACCCTTCCCCGAAGCCTGACCCTCACCCGTCCCCTAATCCTAAGCCGTACGCTAACACTAACCCGCGCCCTCACTCGTACGCTCCCCCTAAAGCGTTGTCGTACCCTCCCCTGGACCCTAAACCGTCCCCGTCCCCTAACCCTAACCCTAGCCTGAACCCTAACCCTAACCCTTCCCCGAAGCCTGACCCTCACCCGACCCCTAATCCTAACCCGTACGCTAACACTAACCCGCGCCCTCAGGTGTACGCTCCCCCTAAAGCATTGTCGTACCCTCCCTTGGACCCTAAACCATCCCCGTCCCCTAAACCTAACCCTAGCCCGAACCCTAACCCTAACGCTTCCCCGAAGCCTGACCCTCACCCGTCCACTAATCCTAACCCGTACGCTAACACTAACCCGCGCCCTCACACGTACGCTCCCCCTAAAGCGTTGTCATACCCTCCCCTGGACCCTAAACCGTCCCCATCCCCTAACCCTAACCCTAGCCCGAACCCTAACCCTAACCCTTCCCCGAAGCCTGACCATCACCCGTCCCTTAATCCTAACCCATACGCTAACACTAACCCGCGCCCTCACATGTACGCTCACCCTAAAGCGTTGTCGTACCTTCCCCTGGACCCTAAACCGTCCCCGTCCCCTAACCCTAACCCTTGCCCGAACCCTAACCCTAACCCTTCCCCGAAGCCTGACCCTCACCCGTCCCCTATTCCTCACCCGTACGCTAACACTAACCCCCGCCCTCACACGTACGCTCCCACTAAAGCGTTGTCGTACCCTCCCCTGGACCCTAATCCGTCCCCGTCCCCTAAACCTAACCCTAGCCCGAACCCTAACCCTAACCCTTCCCCGAAGCCTGACCCTCACCCGTCCCCTAATCCTAACGCGTACGCTAACACTAACCTGCGCCCTGACACGTACGCTCCCCCTAAAGCATTATCGTACCCTCCCCTGGACCATAAGCCGTCCCCGTCCCCTAACCCTAACCCTAGCCCGAACCCTAACCCTAACCCTTCCCCGAAGCCTGAACCTCACCTGTCCCCTAATCCTAACCCGTACGCTAACACTAACCCGTGCCCTCACACGTACGCTCCCCCTAAAGCGTTGTCGTACCCTCCCCTGGACCCTAATCCGTCCCCGTCCCCTAACCCTAACCCTAGCCCGAACCCTAACCCTAACCCTTCCCCGAAGCCTGACCCTCACCCGTCCCCTAATCCTAACCCGTACGATAACACTAACCCGCGCCCTCACACGTACGCTCCCCCTAAAGCGTTGTCGTACCCTCCCCTGGACCCGAAACCGTCCCCGTCCCCTAACCCTAACCCTAGCCCGAACCCTAACCCTAACCCTTCCCCGAAGCCTGACCCTCACCCGTCCCCTAATCCTAACCCGTACGCTAACACTAACCCACGCCCTCACACGTACGCTCCCCCTAAAGCGTTGTCGTACCCTCCCCTGGACCCTAAACCGTCCCCGTCCCCTAACCCTAAACCTAGCCCGAACCCTAACCCTAACCCTTCCCCGAAGCCTGACCCTCACCCGTCCCCTAATCCTAACCCGTACGCTAACACTAACCCGTGCCCTCACACGTACGCTCCCCCTAAAGCGTTGTCGTACCCTCCCCTGGACCCTAAACCGTCCCAGTCCCCTAACACTAACCCTAGCCCGAACCGTAACCCTAACCCTTCCCCGAAGCCTGACCCTCACCCGTCCCCTAATCCTAACCCGTACGCTAACACTAACCCACGCCCTCACACGTACGCTCCCCCTAAAGCGTTGTCGTACCCTCCCCTGGACCCTAAACCGTCCCCGTCCCCTAACCCTAACCCTAGCCCGAACCCTAACCCTAACCCTTCCCCGAAGCCTGACCCTCACCCGTCCCCTAATCCTAACCCGTACGCTAACACTAACCCGCGCCCTCACACGTACACTTCCCCTAAAGCGTTGTCGTACCCTCCCCTGGACCCTAAACCGTCCCCGTCCCCTAAACCTTACCCTAGCCCGAACCCTAACCCTAACCCTTCCCCGAAGCCTGACCCTCACCCGTCCCCTAATCCTAACCCGTACGCTAACACTGACCCGCGCCCTCACACGTACGCTCCCGCTAAATCGTTGTCGTACCCTCCCCTGGACCCTAAACCGTCCCCGTCCCCTAACCCTAACCCTAGCCCGAACCCTAACCCTAACCCTTCCCCGAAGCCTGACCCTCACCCGTCCCCTAATCATAACCCGTACGCTAACCCTAACCAGCGCCATCACACGTACGCTCCCCCTAAAGCGTTGTCGTACCCTCCCCTGGACCCTAAACCGTCCCCGTCCCCTAACCCTAACCCTAGCCCGAACCCTAACCCTAAGCCTTCCCCGAAGCCTGACCCTCACCCGTCCCCTAATCCTAACCCGTACGCTAACACTAACCCACGCCCTCACACCTACGCTCCCTCTAAAGCGTTGTCGTACCCTCCCCTGGACCCTAAGCCGTCCCCGTCCCCTAACCCTAACCCTAGCCCGAACCCTAACCCTAACCCTTCCCCGAAGCCTGACCCTCACCCGTCCCCTAATCCTAACGCGAACGCTAACACTAACCCGCGCCCTGACACGTACGCTCCCCCTAAAGCATTATCGTACCCTCCCCTGGACCATAATCCGTCCCCGTCCCCTAACCCTAACCGTAGCCCGAACCCTAACCCTAACCCTTCCCCGAAGCCTGACCCTCACCCGTCCCCTATTCCTCACCTGTACGCTAACACTAAACTGCGCCCTCACACGTACGCTCCCCCTAAAGCGTTCTCATACCCTCCCCTGGACCCTAAACCGTCCCCGTCCCCTAACCCTAACCCTAGCCCGAACCCTAACCCTAACCCTTCCCCGAAGCCTGACCCTCACCCGTCCCCTAATCCTAACCCGTACGCTAACACTAACCCGCGCCCTCACACGTACGCTCCCCCTAAAGCATTATCGTACCCTCACCTGGACCCTAAACCGTACCCGTCCCCTAACCCTAAGCCTAGCCGGAACCCTACCCCTAAACTTTCCCCGAAGCCTGACCCTCACCCGACCCCTAATCCTAACCCGTACGCTAACACTAACCCGCGCCCTCAGGTGTATGCTCCCCCTAAAGCATTGTCGTACCCTCCCTTGGACCCTAAACCATCCCCGTCCCCTAAACCTAACCCTAGCCCGAACCCTAACCCTAACGCTTCCCCGAAGCCTGACCCTCACCCGTCCACTAATCCTAACCCGTACGCTAACACTAACCCGCGCCCTCACACGTACGCTCCCCCTAAAGCGTTGTCATACCCTCCCCTGGACCCTAAACCGTCCCCATCCCCTAACCCTAACCCTAGCCCGAACCCTAACCCTAACCCTTCCCCGAAGCCTGACCATCACCCGTCCCTTAATCCTAACCCGTACGCTAACACTAACCCGCGCCCTCACATGTACGCTCACCCTAAAGCGTTGTCGTACCTTCCCCTGGACCCTAAACCGTCCCCGTCCCCTAACCCTAACCCTTGCCCGAACCCTAACCCTAACCCTTCCCCGAAGCCTGACCCTCACCCGTCCCCTATTCCTCACCCGTACGCTAACACTAACCCCCGCCCTCACACGTACGCTCCCACTAAAGCGTTGTCGTACCCTCCCCTGGACCCTAAACCGTCCCCGTCCCCTAACCCTAACCCTAGCCCGAACCCTAACCCTAAGCCCTCCCCGAAGCCTGAGCCTCACCCGTCCCCTAATCCTAACCCGTACGCTAACACTAACCCGTGCCCTCACACGTACGCTCCCCCTAAAGCGTTGTCGTACCCTCCCCTGGACCCTAAGCCGTCCCCGTCCCCTAACCCTAACCCTAGCCCGAACCCTAACCCTAAACCTTCCCCGAAGCCTGACCCTCACCCGTCCCCTAATCCTAACGCGTACGCTAACACTAACCCGCGCCCTGACACGTACGCTCCCCCTAAAGCATTATCGTACCCTCCCCTGGACCATAAGCCGTCCCCGTCCCCTAACCCTAACCCTAGCCCGAACCCTAACCCTAACCCTTCCCCGAAGCCTGAACCTCACCTGTCCCCTAATCCTAACCCGTACGCTAACACTAACCCGCGCCCTCACACGTACGCTCCCCCTAAAGCGTTGTCGTACCCTCCCCTGGACCCTAAACCGTCCCCGTCCCCTAACCCTAACCCTAGCCCGAACCCTAACCCTAACCCTTCCCCGAAGCCTGACCCTCACCCGTCCCCTAATCCTAACCCGTACGATAACACTAACCCGCGCCCTCACACGTACGCTCCCCCTAAAGCGTTGTCGTACCCTCCCCTGGACCCTAAACCGTCCCCGTCCCCTAACCCTAACCCTAGCCCGAACCCTAACCCTAACCCTTCCCCGAAGCCTGACCCTCACCCGTCCCCTAATCCTAACCCGTACGCTAACACTAACCCACGCCCTCACACGTACGCTCCCCCTAAAGCGTTGTCGTACCCTCCCCTGGACCCTAAACCGTCCCCGTCCCCTAACCCTAAACCTAGCCCGAACCCTAACCCTAACCCTTCCCCGAAGCCTGACCCTCACCCGTCCCCTAATCCTAACCCGTACGCTAACACTAACCCGTTCCCTCACACGTACGCTCCCCCTAAAGCGTTGTCGTACCCTCCCCTGGACCCTAAACCGTCCCAGTCCCCTAACACTAACCCTAGCCCGAACCGTAACCCTAACCCTTCCCCGAAGCCTGACCCTCACCCGTCCCCTAATCCTAACCCGTACGCTAACACTAACCCACGCCCTCACACGTACGCTCCCCCTAAAGCGTTGTCGTACCCTCCCCTGGACCCTAAACCGTCCCTGTCCCCTAACCCTAACCCTAGCCCGAACCCTAACCCTAACCCTTCCCCGAAGCCTGACCCTCACCCGTCCCCTAATCCTAACCCGTACGCTAACACTAACCCGCGCCCTCACACGTACACTTCCCCTAAAGCGTTGTCGTACCCTCCCCTGGACCCTAAACCGTCCCCGTCCCCTAAACCTTACCCTAGCCCGAACCCTAACCCTAACCCTTCCCCGAAGCCTGACCCTCACCCGTCCCCTAATCCTAACCCGTACGCTAACACTGACCCGCGCCCTCACACGTACGCTCCCGCTAAATCGTTGTCGTACCCTCCCCTGGACCCTAAACCGTCCCCGTCCCCTAACCCTAACCCTAGCCCGAACCCTAACCCTAACGCTTCCCCGAAGCCTGACCCTCACCCGTCCCCTAATCCTAACCCGTACGCTAACCCTAACCAGCGCCCTCACACGTACGCTCCCCCTAAAGCGTTGTCGTACCCTCCCCTGGACCCTAAACCGTCCCCGTTCCCTAACCCTAACCCTAGCCCGAACCCTAACCCTAAGCCTTCCCCGAAGCCTGACCCTCACCCGTCCCCTAATCCTAACCTGTACGCTAACACTAACCCGCGCCCTCACACGTACGCTCCCCCTGAAGCGTTGTCGTACCCTCCCCTGGACCCTAAACCGTCCCCGGCCCCTAACCTTAACCCCAGCCCGAACCCTAACCCTAACCCTTCCCCGAAGCCTGACCCTCACCCGTCCCCTAATCCTAACCCGTACGCTAACACTAACCCGCGCCCTCACTCGTACGCTCCCCCTAAAGCGTTGTCGTACCCTCCCCTGGACCCTAAACCGTCCCCGTCCCCTAACCCTAACCCTAGCCTGAACCCTAACCCTAACCCTTCCCCGAACCCTGACCCTCACCCGTCCCCTAATCCTAACCCGTACGCTAACACTAACCCGCGCCCTCAGGTGTACGCTCCCCCTAAAGCATTGTCGTACCCTCCCTTGGACCCTAAACCATCCCCGTCCCCTAAACCTAACCCTAGCCCGAACCCTAACCCTAACGCTTCCCCGAAGCCTGACCCTCACCCGTCCACTAATCCTAACCCGTACGCTAACACTAACCCGCGCCCTCACACGTACGCTCCCCCTAAAGCGTTGTCATACCCTCCCCTGGACCCTAAACCGTCCCCATCCCCTAACCCTAACCCTAGCCCGAACCCTAACCCTAACCCTTCCCCGAAGCCTGACCATCACCCGTCCCTTAATCCTAACCCGTACGCTAACACTAACCCGCGCCCTCACATGTACGCTCACCCTAAAGCGTTGTCGTACCTTCCCCTGGACCCTAAACCGTCCCCGTCCCCTAACCCTAACCCTTGCCCGAACCCTAACCCTAACCCTTCCCCGAAGCCTGACCCTCACCCGTCCCCTATTCCTCACCCGTACGCTAACACTAACCCCCGCCCTCACACGTACGCTCCCACTAAAGCGTTGTCGTACCCTCCCCTGGACCCTAAACCGTCCCCGTCCCCTAACCCTAACCCTAGCCCGAACCCTAACCCTAAGCCCTCCCCGAAGCCTGAGCCTCACCCGTCCCCTAATCCTAACCCGTACGCTAACACTAACCCGTGCCCTCACACGTACGCTCCCCCTAAAGCGTTGTCGTACCCTCCCCTGGACCCTAAGCCGTCCCCGTCCCCTAACCCTAACCCTAGCCCGAACCCTAACCCTAAACCTTCCCCGAAGCCTGACCCTCACCCGTCCCCTAATCCTAACGCGTACGCTAACACTAACCCGCGCCCTGACACGTACGTTCCCCCTAAAGCATTATCGTACACTCCCCTGGACCATAAGCCGTCCCCGTCCCCTAACCCTAACCCTAGCCCGAACCCTAACCCTAACCCTTCCCCGAAGCCTGAACCTCACCTGTCCCCTAATCCTAACCCGTACGCTAACACTAACCCGCGCCCTCACACGTACGCTCCCCGTAAAGCGTATTCGTACCCTCCCCTGGACCCTAAACCGTCCCCGTCCCCTAACCCTAACCCTAGCCCGAACCCTAACCCTAACCCTTCCCCGAAGCCTGACCCTCACCCGTCCCCTAATCCTAACCCGTACGATAACACTAACCCGCGCCCTCACACGTACGCTCCCCCTAAAGCGTTGTCGTACCCTCCCCTGGACCCTAAACCGTCCCCGTCCCCTAACCCTAACCCTAGCGCGAACCCTAACCCTAACCCTTCCCCGAAGCCTGACCCTCACACGTCCCCTAATCCTAACCCGTACGCTAACACTAACCCACGCCCTCACACGTACGCTCCCCCTAAAGCGTTGTCGTACCCTCCCCTGGACCCTAAACCGTCCCCGTCCCCTAACCCTAAACCTAGCCCGAACCCTAACCCTAACCCTTCCCCGAAGCCTGACCCTCACCCGTCCCCTAATCCTAACCCGTACGCTAACACTAACCCGTGCCCTCACACGTACGCTCCCCCTAAAGCGTTGTCGTACCCTCCCCTGGACCCTAAACCGTCCCAGTCCCCTAACACTAACCCTAGCCCGAACCGTAACCCTAACCCTTCCCCGAAGCCTGACCCTCACCCGTCCCCTAATCCTAACCCGTACGCTAACACTAACCCACGCCCTCACACGTACGCTCCCCCTAAAGCGTTGTCGTACCCTCCCCTGGACCCTAAACCGTCCCCGTCCCCTAATCCTAACCCTAGCCCGAACCCTAACCCTAACCCTTCCCCGAAGCCTGACCCTCACCCGTCCCCTAATCCTAACCCGTACGCTAACATTAACCCGCGACCTCACACGTACACTTCCCCTAAAGCGTTGTCGTACCCTCCCCTGGACCCTAAACCGTCCCCGTCCCCTAAACCTTACCCTAGCCCGAACCCTAACCCTAACCCTTCCCCGAAGCCTGACCCTCACCCGTCCCCTAATCCTAACCCGTACGCTAACACTGACCCGCGCCCTCACACGTACGCTCCCGCTAAATCGTTGTCGTACCCTCCCCTGGACCCTAAACCGTCCCCGTCCCCTAACCCTAACCCTAGCCCGAACCCTAACCCTAACGCTTCCCCGAAGCCTGACCCTCACCCGTCCCCTAATCCTAACCCGTACGCTAACCCTAACCAGCGCCCTCACACGTACGCTCCCCCTAAAGCGTTGTCGTACCCTCCCCTGGACCCTAAACCGTCCCCGTCCCCTAACCCTAACCCTAGCCCGAACCCTAACCCTAAGCCTTCCCCGAAGCCTGACCCTCACCCGTCCCCTAATCCTAACCCGTACGCTAACACTAACCCGCGCCCTCACACGTACGCTCCCCCTGAAGCGTTGTCGTACCCTCCCCTGGACCCTAAACCGTCCCCGGCCCCTAACCTTATCCCCAGCCCGAACCCTAACCCTAACCCTTCCCCGAAGCCTGACCCTCACCCGTCCCCTAATCCTAACCCGTACGCTAACACTAACCCGCGCCCTCACTCGTACGCTCCCCCTAAAGCGTTGTCGTACCCTCCCCTGGACCCTAAACCGTCCCCGTCCCCTAACCCTAACCCTAGCCTGAACCCTAACCCTAACCCTTCCCCGAAGCCTGACCCTCACCCGTCCCCTAATCCTAACCCGTACGCTAACACTAACCCGCGCCCTCACACGTACGCTCTCCCTAAAGCGTTGTCGTACCCTCCCCTGGACCCTAAACCGTCCCCGTCCCCTAACCCTAACCCTAGCCCGAACCCTAACCCTAAGCCTTCCCCGAAGCCTGACCCTCACCCATCCCTTAATCCTAACCCGTACGCTAACACTAACCCGCGCCCTCACACGTACGCTCCCCCTAAAGCGTTGTCGTACCCTCCCCTGGACCCTAAGCCGTCCCCGTCCCCTAACCCTAACCCTAGCCCGAACCCTAACCCTAACCCTTCCCCGAAGCCTGACCCTCACCCGTCCCCTAATCCTAACCCGTACGCTAACACTAACCCGCGCCCTCACACGTACGCTCCCCCTAAAGCGTTGTCGTACCCTCCCCTGGACCCTAAGCCGTCCCCGTCCCCTAACCCTAACCCTAGCCCGAACCCTAACCCTAAACGTTCCCTGAAGCCTGACCCTCACCCGTCCCCTAATCCTAACCCGTATGCTAACACTAACACGTGCCCTCACACATACGCTCCCCCTAAAGCGTTGTCGTACCCTCCCCTGGACCCTAAGCCGTCCCCGTCCCCTAACCCTAACCCTAGCCCGAAACCTAACCCTAACCCTTCCCCGAAGCCTGACCCTCACCCGTCCCCTAATCCTAACGCGTACGCTAACACTAACCAGCGCCCTGACACGTACGCTCCCCCTAAAGCATTATCGTACCCTCCCCTGGACCATAAGCCGTCCCCGTCCCCTAACCCTAACCCTAGCCCGAACCCTAACCCTAACCCTTCCCCGAAGCCTGAACCTCACCCGTCCCCTAATCCTAACCCGTACGCTAACACTAACCCGCACCCTCACACGTACGCTCCCCCTAAAGCGTTGTCGTACCCTCCCCTGGACCCTAAACCGTCCCCGTCCCCTAACCCTAACCCTAACCCTTCCCCGAAGCCTGACCCTCACCCGTGCCCTAATCCTAACCCGTACGCTAACACTAACCCATGCCCTCACACGTACGCTCCCCCTAAAGCGTTGTCGTACCCTCCCCTGGACCCTAAACCGTCCCCGTCCCCTAACCCTAACCCTAGCCCGAACCCTATCCCTAACCCTTCCCCGAAGCCTGACCCTCACCCGTCCCCTAATCCTAACCCGTACGCTAACACTAACCCGCGCCCTCACACGTACGCTCCCCCTAAAACGTTGTCGTACCCTCTCCTGGACCCTAAACCGTCCCCGTCCCCTAACCCTAACCCTAGCCCGAACCCTAACCCTAACACTTCTCCGAAGCCTGACCCTCACCCGTCCCCTAATCCTAACCCGTACGCTAACACTAACCCGCGCCCTGACACGTACACTTCCCCTAAAGCGTTGTCGTACCCTCCCCTGGACCCTAAACCGTCCCCGTCCCCTAAACCTAACCCTAGCCCGAACCCTAACCCTAACCCTTCCCCGAAGCCTGACCCTCACCCGTCCCCTAATCCTAACCCGTACGCTAACACTGACCCGCGCCCTCACACGTACGCTCCCCCTAAAGCGTTGTCGTACCCTCCCCTGGACCCTAAACCGTCCCCGTCCCCTAACCCTAACCCTAGCCCGAACCCTAACCCTAACGCTTCCCCGAAGCCTGACTCTCACCAGTCCCCTAATCCTAAACCGTACGCTAACCCTAACCAGCGCCCTCACACGTACGCTCCCCCTAAAGCGTTGTCGTACCCTCCCCTGGACCCTAAACCGTCCCCGTCCCCTAACCCTAACCCTAGCCCGAACCATAACCGTAAGCCTTCCCCGAAGCCTGACCCTCACCCGTCCCCTAATCCTAACCCGTACGCTAACACTAACCCACGCCCTCACACCTACGCTCCCTCTAAAGCGTTGTCGTACCCTCCCCTGGACCCGAAGCCCTCCCCGTCCCCTAACCCTAACCCTAGCCCGAACCCTAACCCTAACCCTTCCCCGAAGCCTGACCCTCATCCGTCCCCTAATCCTAACCCGTACGCTAACACTAACCCGCGCCCTCACACGTACGCTCCCCCTGAAGCGTTGTCGTACCCTCCCCTGGACCCTAAACCGTCCCCGGCCCCTAACCTTAACCCCAGCCCGAACCCTAACCCTAACCCTTCCCCGAAGCCTGACCCTCACCCGTCCCCTAATCCTAAACCGTACGCTAACACTAACCCGCGCCCTCACTCGTACGCTCCCCCTAAAGCGTTGTCGTACCCTCCCCTGGACCCTAAACCGTCCCCGTCCCCTAACCCTAACCCTAGCCTGAACCCTAACCCTAACCCTTCCCCGAAGCCTGACCCTCACCCGTCCCCTTATCCTAACCCGTACGCTAACACTAACCCGCGCCCTCACACGTACGCTCCCCCTAAAGCGTTGTCGTACCCTCCCCTGGACCCTAAACCGTCCCCGTCCCCTAACCCTAAACCTAGCCCGAATCCTAACCCTAAGCCTTCCCCGAAGCCTGACCCTCACCCATCCCCTAATCCTAACCCATACGCTAACACTAACCCGCACCCTCACACTTACGCTCCCCCTAAAGCGTTGTCGTACCCTCCCCTGGACTCTAAGCCGTCCCCGTCCCCTAACCCTAATCCTAGCCCGAACCCTAACCCTAACCCTTCCCCGAAGCCTGACTCTCACCCGTCCCCTAATCCTAACCCGTACGCTAACACTAACCCGCGCCCTCACACGTACGCTCCCCCTAAAGCGTTGTCGTACCCTCCCCTGGACCCTAAACCGTCCCCGTCCCCTAACCCTAACCCTAGCCCGAACCCTAACCCTAACCCTTCCCCGAAGCCTGACCCTCACCCGTCCCCTAATCCTAACCCGTACGCTAACACTAACCCACGCCCTCACACGTACGCTCCCCCTAAAGCGTTGTCGTACCCTCCCCTGGACGCTACACCGTCACCGTCCCCTAACCCTAACCCTAGCCCTAACCCTAACCCTAACCCTTCCCCGAAGCCTGACCCTCACCCATCCCCTAATCCTAACCCGTACGCTAACACTAACCCGCGGCCTCACACGTACACTCCCCCTAAAGCGTTGTCGTACCCTCCCCTGGACCCTAAACCGTCCCCGTCCCCTAACCCTAACCCTAGCCCGAACCCTAACCCTAAGCCTTCCCCGAAGCCTGACCCTCACCCGTCCCCTAATCCTAACCCGTACGCTAACACTAACCCGCGCCCTCACACGTACGCTCCCCCTAAAGCGTTGTCGTACCCTCCCCTGGACCCTAAACCGTCCCCGTCCCCTAACCCTAACCCTAGCCCGAACCCTAACCCTAAGCCTTCCCCGAAGCCTGAGCCTCACCCGTCCCCTAATCCTAACGCGTACGCTAACACTAACCCGCGCCCTCACACGTACGCTCCCCCTAAAGCGTTGTCGTACCCTCCCCTGGACCCTAAGCCGTCCCCATCCCGTAACCCTAACCCTAACCCGAACCCTAACCCTAACCCTTCCCCGAAACCTGACGCTCACCCGTCCCCTAATCCTAACCTGTACGCTAACACTAACCTGCGCCCTCACACGTACGCTCCCCCTAAAGCGTTGTCGTACCCTCACCTGGACCCTAAACCGTCCCCGTCCCCTAACCCTAACCCTAGCACGAACCCTAACCCTAACCCTTCCCCGAAGACTGACCCTCACCCGTCCCCTAATCCTAACCCGTACGCTAACACTAACCCGCACCCTCACACGTACGCTCCCCCTAAAGCGTTGTCGTACCCTCCCCTGGACCCTAAACCGTCCCCGTCCCCTAACCCTAACCCTAGCCCGAACCCTAACCCTAACCCTTCCCCGAAGCCTGACCCTCACCCGTCCCCTCATCCTCACCCGTACGCTAACACTAACCCGCTCCCTCACACGTACGCTCCCCCTAAAGCATTGTCGTACCCTCCCCTAGACCCTAAACCGTCCCCGTCCCCTAACCCTAACCCTAGCCCGAACCCTAACCGTAACCCTTCCACGAAGCCTGACCCTCACCCGTCCCCTAATCCTAACCCGTACGCTAACACTAACCCGTGCCCTCACACGTACGCTCCCCCTAAAGCGTTGTCGTACCCTCCCCTGGACCCTAAACCGTCCCCGTCCCCTAACCCTAACCCTAGCCCGAAACGTAACCCTAACACTTCCCCGAAGCCTGACCCTCACCCGTCCCCTAATCCTAACCCGTACGCTAACACTAACCCGCGCCCGCACACGTACGCTCCCCCTAAAGCGTTGTCGTACCCTCCCCTGGACCCTAAACCGTCCCCGTCCCCTAACCCTAACCCTAGCCCGAAACCTAACCCTAACCCTTCCCCGAAGCCTGACCCTCACCCGTCCCCTAATCCTAACCCGTACGCTAACACTAACCCGCGCCCTCACACGTACGCTCCCCCTAAAGCGTTGTCGTACCCTCCCCTGGACCCTAAACCGTCCCCGTCCCCTAACCCTAACCCTAGCCCGAACGCTAACCATAAGCCTTCCCCGAAGCCTGAGCCCCACCCGTCCCCCAATCCTAACGCGTACGCTAACACTAACCCGCGCCCTCACACGTACGCTCCCCCTAAAGCGTTGTCGTACCCTCTCCTGGACCCTAAGCCGTCCCCGTCCCTTAACCCTAACCCTAGCCCGAACCCTAACCCTAACCCTTCCCGAAGCCTGACCCTCACCCGTCCCCTAATCCTAACCCGTAGGCTAACACTAACCCGAGCCCTCACACGTACGCTCTCCTTAAAGCGTTGTCGTACCCTCACCTGGACCCTAAACCGTCCCCATGCCCTAACCCTAACCCTAACCCTAGCACGAACCCTAACCCTAACCCTTCCCCGAAGTCTGACCCTCACCCGTCCCCTAATCCTAACACGTACGCTAACACTAACCCGCGCCCTCACACGTACGCTCCCCCTAAAGCGTTGTCGTACCCTCCCCTGGACCCTAAACCGTACCCGTCCCCTAACCCTAACCCTAGCCCGAACCCTAACCTTAACACTTCCCCGAAGCCTGACCCTCACCCGTCCCCTCATCCTCACCCGTACGCTAACACTAACCCGCGCCCTCACACGTACGCTCCCCCTAAAGCATTGTCGTACCCTCCCCTGGAACCTAAACCGTCCCCGTCCCCTAACCCTAACCCTAGCCCGAACCCTAACCCTAACACTTCCCCGAAGCCTGACCCTCACCCGTCCCCTAATCCTAACCCGTACGCTAACACTAACCCGTGCCCTCACACGTACGCTCCCCCTAAAGCGTTGTCGTACCCTACACTGGACCCTAAACCGTCCCCGTCCCCTAAACCTAATCCTAGCACGAACCCTAAGCCTAACCCTTCCCCGAAGCTTGACCCTCACTCGTCCCCTAATCCTAACCCGTACGCTAACACTAACCCGTGCCCTCACACGTACGCTCTCCTTAAAGCGTTGTCCTACCCTCCCCTGGACCCTAAACCGTCCCCGTCCCCTAACCCTAACCCTAGCCCGAACCCTAACCCTAACCCTTCCCCGAAGCCTGACCCTCACCCGTCCCCTAATCCTAACCCGTACGCTAACACTAACCCACGCCCTCACACGTACACTCCCCCTAAAGCGTTGTCGTACCCTCCCCTGGACCCTAAACCGTCCCCGTCCCCTAAACCTAACCCTAGCCCGAACCCTAACCCTAACCCTTCCCCGAAGCCTGACCCTCACCCGTCCCCTAATCCTAACCCATACGCTAACACTGACCCGCGCCCTCACACGTACGCTCCCCCTAAAGCGTTGTCGTACCCTCCCGTGGACCCTAAACCGTCCCCGTCCCCTAACACTAACCCTAGCCCGAACCCTAACCCTAACCCTTCCCCGAAGCCTGACCCTCACCCGTCCCCTAATCATAAACCGTACGCTAACCCTAACCAGCGCCATCACACGTACGCTCCCCTTAAAGCGTTGTCGTACCCTCCCCTGGACCCTAAACCGTACCCGTCCCCTAACCCTAACCCTAGCCCGAACCCTAAACCTAAGCCTTCCCCGAAGCCTGACCCTCACCCGTCCCCTAATCCTAACCCGTACGCTAACACTAACCCGCGCCTCACACGTACGCTCCCCCTAAAGCGTTGTTGTACCCTCCCCTGGACCCTAAGCCGTCCCCGTCCCCTAACCCTAACCCTAGCCCGAACCCTAACCCTAACACTTCCCCGAAGCCTGACCCTCACCCGTCCCCTAATCCTAAACCGTACGTTAACACTAACCCGCGCCCTCACACATACGCTCCCCCTAAAGTGTTGTCGTACCCTCCCCTGGACCCTAAACCGTCCCCATCCCCTAACCCTAACCCTAGCCCGAACCCTAACCATAACCCTTCCCCGAAGCCTGACCCTCACCCGTCCCCTAATCCTAACCCGTACGCTAACACTAACCCACGCCCTCACACGTACACTCCCCCTAAAGCGTTGTCGTACCCTCCCCTGGACCCTAAACCGTCCCCGTCCCCTAAAACTAACCCTAGCCCGAACCCTAACCCTAACCCTTCCTCGAAGCCTGAGCCTCACCCATCCCCTAATCCTAACCCGTACGCTAACACTGACCCGCGCCCTCACACGTACGCTCCCCCTAAAGCATTGTCGTACCCTCCCCTGGACCTTAAACCGTCCCCATCCCCTAACCCTAACCCTAGCCCGAACCCTAACCCTAACCCTTCCCCGAAGCCTGACCCTCACCCGTCCCCTAATCCTAACCCGTACGCTAACCCTAACCAGCGCCCTCACACGTACGCTCCCCCTAAAGCGTTGTCGTACCCTCCCCTGGACCCTAAACCGTCCCCGTCCCCTAACCCTAACCCTAGCCCGAACCCTAACCCTAAGCCTTCCCCGAAGCCTGACCCTCACCCGTCACCTAATCCTAACCCGTATGCTAACACTAACCCGCGCCCTCACACCTACGCTTCCTCTAAAGCGTTGTCGTACCCTCCCCTGGACCCTAAGCCGTCCCCGTCCCCTAACCCTAAACCTAGCCCGAACCCTAACCTTAACCCTTCCCCGAAGCCTGACCCTCACCCGTCCCCTCATCCTCACCCGTACGCTAACACTAACCCGCGCCCTCACACGTACGCTCCCCCTAAAGCATTTTCGTACCCTCCCCTGGAACCTAAACCGTCCCCGTCCCCTAACCCTAACCCTAGCCCGAACCCTAACCCTAACCCTTCCCCGAAGCCTGACCCTCACCCGTCCAATAATCCTAACCCGTACGCTAACACTAACCCGTGCCCTCACACATACGCTCCCCCTAAAGCGTTGTCGTACCCTCCCCTGGACCCTAAACCGTCCCCGTCCCCTAACCCTAAACCTAGCACGAACCCTAACCCTAACCCTTCTCCGAAGCTTGACCCTCACTCGTCCCATAATCCTAACCCGTACGCTAACACTAACCCGTGCCCTCACACGTACGCTCCCCCTAAAGCGTTGTCGTACCCTCCCCTGGACCCTAAACCGTCCCCGTCCCCTAACCCTAACCCTAGCCCGAACCGTAACCCTATCACTTCCCCGAAGCCTGACCCTCACCCGTCCCCTAATCCTAACCCGTACGCTAACACTAACCCGCGCCCTCACACGTACGCTCTCCCTAAAGCGTTGTCCTACCCTCCCCTGCACCCTAAACCGTCCCCATCCCCTAACCCTAACCCTAGCCCGAACCCTAACCCTAACCCTTCCCCGAAGCCTGACCCTCACCCGTCCCCTAATCCTAACCCGTACGCTAACACTGACCCGCGCCCTCACACGTACGCTCCCCCTAAAGCGTTGTCGTACCCTCCCCTGGACCCTAAACCGTCCCCGTCCCCTAACCCTAACCCTAGCCCGAACCCTAACCCTAACCCTTCCCCGAAGCCTGACCCTCACCCGTCCCATAATCCTAACCCGTATGCTAACCCTAACCAGCGCCGTCACACGTACGCTCCCCCTAAAGCGTTGTCGTACCCTCCCCTGGACCCTAAACCGTCCCCGTCCCCTAACCCTAACCCTAGACAGAACCCTAACCCTAAGCCTTCCCCGAAGCCTGACCCTCACCCGTCCCCTAATCCTAACCCGTACTCTAACACTAACCCGCGCCCTCACACATACGCTCCCCCTAAAGCGTTGTCGTACCCTCCCCTGGACCCTAAACCGTCTCCGTCCCTAACCCTAACCCTAACCCTAGCCCGAACCCTAACCCTAACCCTTCCCCGAAGCTTGACCCTCACCCGTCCCCTAATCCTAACCCGTACGCTAACACTAACCCGCGCCCTCACACGTACGCTCCCCTTAAAGCGTTGTCGTACCCTCCCCTGGACCCTAAACCGTCCCCGTCCCCTAACCCTAACCCTAGCGCGAACCCTAACCCTAACCCTTCCCCGAAGCCTGACCCTCACCCGTCCCCTAATCCTAACCCGTACGCTAACACTAACCCGCGCCCTCACACGTACGCTCTCCCTAAAGCGTTGTAGTACCCTCCCCTGGACCCTAAACCGTCCCCGTCCGCTAACCCTAACCCTAGCCCGAACCCTAACCCTAACCCTTCCCCGAAGCCTGACCCTCACCCGTCCCCTAATCCTAAACCGTACGCTAACAGTAACCCGCGCCCTCACACGTACACTCCCCCTAAATCATTGTCGTACCCTCCCCTGGACCCTAAACCGTCCCCGTCCCCTAACCCTAACCCTAGCCCGAACCCTAACCCTAACCCTGCCCCGAAGCCTGACCCTCAGCCGTCCCCTAATCCTAACCCGTACGCTAACACTAACCCGCGCTCTCACACGTACGCTCCCCCTAAAGCGTTGTCGTACCCTCCCCTGGACCCTAAACAGTCGCCGTCCCCTGAACCTAACCCAAGCCCGAACCCTAACCCTAACCCTTCCCCGAAGCCTGACCCTCACCCGTCCCCTAATCCTAACCCGTACGCTAACACTAACCCGCGCCCTCACATGTACGCTCCCCCTAAAGCGTTGTCATACCCTCCCCTGGACCCTAAACCGTCCCCGTCCCCTAACCCTAACCCTAGCCCGTACCCTAACCCTAACACTTCCCCGAAGCCTGACCCTCACCCGTCCCCTAATCCTAACCCGTACGCTAAAACTAACCCGCGCCCTCACACGTACGCTCCCCCTAAAGCGTTGTCGTACCCTCCCCTGGACCCTAAACCGTCCCTGTCCTCTAACCCTAACCCTAGCCCGAACCCTAACCCTAACCCTTCCCCGAAGCCTGACCCTCACCCGTCCCCTAATCCTAACCCGTACGCTAACACTAACCCGCGCCCACACACGTACGCTCCCCCTAAAGCGTTGTCGTACCCTCCCCTGGACCCTAAACCGTCCCCGTCCCCTAACCCTAACCCTAGCCCGAACCCTAACCCTAACACCTCCCCGAAGCCTGACCCTCACCCGTCCCCTAATCCTAAACCGTACGCTAACACTAACCCGCGCCCTCACACGTACGCTCCCCCTAAAGCGTTGTCGTACCCTCCCATGGACCCTAAACCGTCCCCGTCCCCTAACCCTAACCCTAGCCCGAACCCTAACCCTAACCCTTCCCCAAAGCCTGACCCTCACCCGTGCCCTAATCGTAACCCGTACGCTAACACTAACCCGCGCCCTCACACGTACGGTCCCCCTAAAGCGTTGTCGTACACTCCCCTGGACCCTAAACCATCCCCGTCCCCTAACCCTAACGCTAGCCCGAACCCTAACCCTAACACTTCCGCGAAGCCTGACCCTCACCCGTCCCCTAATCCTAACCCGTACGCTAACACTAACCCGCGCCCTCACACGTACACTCCCCCTAAAGTGTTGTCGTACCCTCCCCTGGACCCTAAACCGTCTCCGTCCCCTAACCCTAACCCTAGCCCGAACCCTAACCCTAACCCTTCCCCGAAGCCTGACCCTCACCCGTCCCCTAATCCTAACCCGAACGCTAACACTAACCCGCGCCCTCACACGTACGCTCCCCCTAAAGCGTTGTCGTACCCTCACGTGGACCCTAAACCGTCCTCGTGCCCTAACCCTAACCCTAGCCCGAACCCTAACCCTAACCCTTCCCCGAAGCCTGACCCTCACCCGTCCCCTTATCCTAACCCGTACGCTAACACTAACCTGCGCCCTCACGCGTACGCTCCCCCTACAGCGTTGTCGTACCCTCCCCTGGACCCTAAACCGTCCCCGTCCCCTAACTCTAACCCTAGCCCGAACCCTAACCCTAACCCTTCCCCAAAGCCTGACCCTCACCCGTCCCCTAATCCTAACCCGTATGATAACACTAACCCGCACCCTCACACGTTCGCTCCCCCTAAAGCGTTGTCGTACCCTCCCCTGGACCCGAAACCGTCCCCGTCCCCTAACCCTAACCCTAGCCCGAACCCTAAACCTAACCCTTCCCCGAAGCCTGACCCTCACCCGTCCCCTAATCCTAACCCGTACGCTAACACTAACCTGCGCCCTCACGCGTACGCTCCCCCTAAAGCGTTGTCGTACCCTCCCATGGACCCTAAACCATCCCCGTCCCCTAACCCTAACCCTAGCCCGAACCCTAATCCTAACGCTTCCCCGAAGCCTGACCCTCACCCGTGCACTAATCCTAACCCGTACGCTAACACTAACCCGCGCCCTCACACGTACGCTCCCCCTAAAGCGTTGTCGTACCCTCCCCTGGACCCTAAACCGTCCCCGTCCCCTAACCCTAACCCTAGCGCGAACCCTAACCCTAACCCTTCCCCGAAGCCTGACCCTCACCCGTCCCCTAATCCTAACCCGTACGCTAACACTAACCCGCGCCCTCACACGTACGCTCTCCCTAAAGCGTTGTAGTACCCTCCCCTGGACCCTAAACCGTCCCCGTCCCCTAACCCTAACCCTAGCCCGAACCCTAATCCTAACCCTTCCCCGAAGCCTGACCCTCACCCGTCCCCTAATCCTAAACCGTACGCTAACAGTAACCCGCGCCCTCACACGTACGCTCCCCCTAAATCATTGTCGTACCCTCCCCTGGACCCTAAACCGTCCCCGTCCCCTAACCCTAACCCTAGCCCGAACCCTAACCCTAACCCTGCCCCGAAGCCTGACCCTCAGCCGTCCCCTAATCCTAACCCGTACGCTAACACTAACCCGCGCTCTCACACGTACACTCCCCCTAAAGCGTTGTCATACCCTCCCCTGGACCCTAAACAGTCGCCGTCCCCTAACCCTAACCCAAGCCCGAACCCTAACCCTAACCCTTCCCCGAAGCCTGACCCTCACCCGTCCCCTAATCCTAACCCGTACGCTAACACTAACCCGCGCCCTCACATGTACGCTCCCCCTAAAGCGTTGTCATACCCTCCCCTGGACCCTAAACCGTCCCCGTCCCCTAACCCTAACCCTAGCCCGTACCCTAGCCCTAACACTTCCCCGAAGCCTGACCCTCACCCGTCCCCTAATCCTAACCCGTACGCTAACACTAACCCGCGCCCTCACACGTACGCTCCCCCTAAAGCGTTGTCGTACCCTCCCCTGGACCCTAAACCGTCCCTGTCCTCTAACCCTAACCCTAGCCCGAACCCTAACCCTAACCCTTCCCCGAAGCCTGACCCTCACCCGTCCCCTAATCCTAACCCGTACGCTAACACTAACCCGCGCCCACACACGTACGCTCCCCCTAAAGCGTTGTCGTACCCTCCCCTGGACCCTAAACCGTCCCCGTCCCCTAACCCTAACCCTAGCCCGAACCCTAACCCTAACCCTTCTCCGAAGCCTGACCCTCACCCGTCCTCTAATCCTCACCTGTACGCTAACCCTAACCAGCGCCCTCACACGTACGCTCCCCCTAAAGCGTTGTCGTACCCTCCCCTGGACCCTAAACCGTCCCCGTCCCCTAACCCTAACCCTAGCCCGAACCCTAACCCTAACCCTTCCCCGAAGTCTGACCCTCACCCGTCCCCTAATCCTAACCCGTACGCTAACACTAACCCGCGCCCTCACACGTACGCTCCCCCTAAAGCGTTGTCGTACCCTCCCCTGGACCCTAAACCGTCCCCGTCCCTAACCCTAACCCTAACCCTAGCCCGAACCCTAACCCTAACCCTTCCCCGAAGCTTGACCCTCACCCGTCCCCTAATCCTAACCTGTACGCTAACACTAACCCGCGCCCTCACACGTACGCTCCCCCTGAAGCGTTGTCGTACACTCCCCTGGACCCTAAACCGTCCCCGTCCCCTAACCCTAACCCTAGCCCGAACCCTAACCCTAACCCTTCGCCGAAGCCTGACCCTCACCCGACCCCTAATCCTAACCCGTACGCTAACACTAACGCGCGCCCTCACACGTACGCTCCCCCTAAAGCGTTGTCGTACCCTCACCTGGACCCTAAACCGTCCTCGTGCCCTAACCCTAACCCTAGCCCGAACCCTAACCCTAACCCTTCCCCGAAGCCTGACCCTCACCCGTCCCCTAATCCTAACCCGTACGCTAACACTAACCTGCGCCCTCACGCGTACGCTCCCCCTAAAGCGTTGTCGTACCCTCCCCTGGACCCTAAACCGTTCCCGTCCCCTAACTCTAACCCTAGCCCGAACCCTAACCCTAACCCTTCCCCAAAGCCTGACCCTCACCCGTCCCCTAATCCTAACCCGTATGCTAACACTAAACCGCGCCCTCACACGTTTGCTCCCCCTAAAGCGTTGTCGTACCCTCCCCTGGACCCGAAACCGTCCCCGTCCCCTAACCCTAACCCTAGCCCGAACCCTAACCCTAAACCTTCCCCGAAGCCTAACACTCACCCGTCCCCTAATCCTAACCCGTACGCTAACACTAACCCACGCCCTCACACGTACGCTCCCCCTAAAGCGTTGTCGTACCCTCCCCTGGACCCTAAACCGTCCCCGTACCCTAACCCTAACCCTAGCCCGAACCCTAACCCTAACCCTTCGCCGAAGCCTGACCCTCACCTGTCCCCTAATCCTAACCCGTACGCTAACACTAACGCGCGCCCTCACACGTACGCTCCCCCTAAAGCGTTGTCGTACCCTCACCTGGACCCTAAACCGTCCTCGTGCCCTAACCCTAACCCTAGCCCGAACCCTAACCCTAACCCTTCCCCGAAGCCTGACCCTCACCCGTCCCCTAATCCTAACCTGTACGCTAACACTAACCTGCGCCCTCACACGTACGCTCCCCCTAAAGCGTTGTCGTACCCTCCCCTGGACCCTAAACCGTCCCCGTCCCCTAACTCTAACCCTAGCCCGAACCCTAACCCTAACCCTTCCCCAAAGCCTGACCCTCACCCGTCCCCTAATCCTAACCCGTATGCTAACACTAAACCGCGCCCTCACACGTTTGCTCCCCCTAAAGCGTTGTCGTACCCTCCCCTGGACCCGAAACCGTCCCCGTCCCCTAACCCTAACCCTAGCCCGAACCCTAACCCTAACCCTTCCCCGAAGCCTGACCCTCACCCGTCCCCTAATCCTAACCCGTATGCTAACACTAAACCACGCCCTCACACGTTTGCTCCCCCTAAAGCGTTGTCGTACACTCCCCTGGACCCTAAACCGTCCCCGTCCCCTAACCCTAACCCTAGCCCGAACCCTAACCCTAACCCTTCGCCGAAGCCTGACCCTCACCCGTCCCCTAATCCTAACCCGTACGCTAACACTAACGCGCGCCCTCACACTTACGCTCCCCCTAAAGCGTTGTCGTACCCTCACCTGGACCCTAAACCGTCCTCGTGCCCTAACCCTAACCCTAGCCCGAACCCTAACCCTAACCCTTCCCCGAAGCCTGACCCTCACCAGTCCCCTAATCCTAACCCGTACGCTAACACTAACCTGCGCCCTCACGCGTACGCTCCCCCTAAAGCGTTGTCGTACCCTCCCCTGGACCCTAAACCGTCCCCGTCCCCTAACTCTAACCCTAGCCCGAACCCTAACCCTAACCCTTCCCCAAAGCCTGACCCTCACCCGTCCCCTAATCCTAACCCGTATGCTAACACTAAACCGCGCCCTCACACGTTTGCTCCCCCTAAACCGTTGTCGTACCCTCCCCTGGACCCGAAACCGTCCCCGTCCCCTAACCCTAACCCTAGCCCGAACCCTAACCCTAACCCTTCCCCGAAGCCTGACCCTCACCCGTCCCCTAATCCTAACCCGTATGCTAACACTAAACCACGCCCTCACACGTTTGCTCCCCCTAAAGCGTTGTCGTACACTCCCCTGGACCCTAAACCGTCCCCGTCCCCTAACCCTAACCCTAGCTCGAACCCTAACCCTAACCCTTCGCCGAAGCCTGACCCTCACCCGTCCCCTAATCCTAACCCGTACGCTAACACTAACGCGCGCCCTCACACTTACGCTCCCCCTAAAGCGTTGTCGTACCCTCACCTGGACCCTAAACCGTCCTCGTGCCCTAACCCTAACCCTAGCCCGAACCCTAACCCTAACCCTTCCCCGAAGCCTGACCCTCACCCGTCCCCTAATCCTAACCCGTACGCTAAAACTAACCTGCGCCCTCACGCGTACGCTCCCTCTAAAGCGTTGTCGTACCCTCCCCTGGACCCTAAACCGTCCCCGTCCCCTAACTCTAACCCTAGCCCGAACCCTAACCCTAACCCTTCCCCAAAGCCTGACCCTCACCCGTCCCCTAATCCTAACCCGTATGCTAACACTAAACCGCGCCCTCACACGTTTGCTCCCCCTAAAGCGTTGTCGTACCCTCCCCTGGACCCGAAACCGTCCCCGTCCCCTAACCCTAACCCTAGCCCGAACCCTAACCCTAACCCTTCCCCGAAGCCTAACACTCACCCGTCCCCTAATCCTAACCCGTACGCTAACACTAACCCACGCCCTCACACGTACGCTCCCCCTAAAGCGTTGTCGTACCCTCCCCTGGACCCTAAACCGTCCCCGTACCCTAACCCTAACCCTAGCCCGAAACCTAACCCTAACACTTCCCCGAAGCCTGACCCTCACCCGTCCCCTAATCCTCATCCGTACGCTAACACTAACCCGCGCCCTCACACGTACGCTCCCCCTAAAGCGTTGTCGTACCCTCTCCTGCACCCTATTCCGGCCCCGTCCCCTAACCCTAACCCTAGCCCGAACCCTAACCCTAACCCTTCCCCGAAGCCTGACCCTCACCCGTCCCCTAATCCTAACCCGTACGCTAACACTAACCCGCGCCCTCACACGTACGCTCCCCCTAAAACGTTGTCGTACCCTCCCCTGGACCCTAAACCGTCCCCGTCCCCTAACCCTAACCCTAGCCCGAACCCTAACCCTAACCCTTCCCCGAAGCCTGACCCTCACCCGTCCCCTAATCGTCACCTGTACGCTAACCCTAACCAGCGCCCTCACACGTACGCTCCCCCTAAAACGTTGTCGTACCCTCCCCTGGACCCTAAACCGTCCCCGTCCCCTAACCCTAACCCTAGCCCGAACCCTAACACTAAGCCTTCCCCGAAGCCTGACCCTCACCAGTCCCCTAATCCTAACCTGTACGCTAACACTAACCCACGCCCTCACACCTACGCTCCCTCTAAAGCTTTGTCGTACCCTCCCCTGGACCCTAAGCCGTCCCCGTCCCCTAACCCTAACCCTAGCCCGAACCCTAACCCTAACCCTTCCCCGAAGCCTGACCCTCACCCGTCCCCTAATCCTAACCCGTACGCTAACACTAACCCGCGCTCTCACACGTACGCTCCCCCTAAAGCGTTGTCGTACCCTCCCCTGGACCCTAAACCATCGCCGTCCCCTAACCCTAACCCTAGCCGAACCCTAACCCTAACCCTTCCCCGAAGCCTGACCCTCAGCCGTCCCCTAATCCTAACCCGTACGCTAACACTAACCCGCGCCCTCACACGTACGCTCCCCCTAAAGCGTTGTCGTATCCTCCCCTGGACCCTAAACCGTCCCCGTCCCCTAACCCTAACCCTAGCCCGAACCCTAACCCTAACCCTTCCCCGAAGCCTGACCCTCACCCGTCCCCTAATCCTAACCCGTACGCTAACACTAACCCGCACCCTCACACGTACGCTCCCTCTAAAGCGTTGTCGTACCCTCCCCTGGACCCTAAACCGTCCCCGTCCCCTAACCCTAACCCTAGCCGGAACCCTAACCGTAACCCTTCCCCGAAGACTGACCCTCACCCGTCCCCTAATCCTAAGCCGTATGCTAACACTAACCCGCGCCCTCATGCGTACGCTCCCTCAAAAGCGTTGTCGTACCCTCCCCTGGACCCTAAACCGTCCCCGTCCCCTAACCCTAACCCTAGCCCGAACCCTAAACCTAACCCTTTCCCGAAGCCTGACCCTCACCCGTCCCCTAATCCTAACCCGTACGCTAACACTAACCCGCGCCCTCACGCATACGCTCCCCATAAAGCGTTGTCGTACCCTCCCCTGGACCCTAAACCGTCCCCGTCCCCTAACCCTAACCCTAGCCCGAACCCTACCCCTAACCCTTCCCCGAAGCCTGACCCTCACCCGACCCCTAATCCTAACCCGAACGCTAACACTAACCCGTGCCCTCAAGCGTACGCTCCCCCTAAAGCGTTGTCGTACCCTCCCATGGACCCTAAACCGTCCCCGTCCCCTAACACTAACCCTAGCCCGAACCCTAACCTTAACCCTTCCCCGAAGCCTGACCCTCACCCGTCCCCTAATCCTAACCCGTACGCTAACACTAACCCGCGCCCTCACACGTACGCTCCCCCAAAAGCGTTGTCGTATCCTCCCCTGGACCCTAAACCGTCCCCGTCCCCTAACCCTAACCGTAGCCCGAACCCTAACACTAACCCTTCCCCGTAGCCTGTCCCTCACCCGTCCCCTAATCCTAACCCGTACGCTAACACTAACCCGCGCCCTCACAGGTACGCTCCCCCTAAAGCGTTGTCGTACCCTCCCCTGGACCCTAAACCGTCCCCGTCCCCTAACCCTAACCCTAGCCCGAACCCTAACCCTAACCCTTCCCCGAAGCCTGACCCTCACCCGTCCCCTAATCCTAACCCGTACGCTAACATTAACCTGCGCCCTCACACGTACGCTACCCCTAAAGCGTTGTCGTACCCTCCCCTGGACCCTAAACCGTCCCCGTCCCCTAACCCTAACCCTAGCCCGAACCCTAACCCTAACCCTAACCCGAAGTCTGACCCTCACCCGTCCCCTAATCCTAACCCGTACGCTAACACTAACCCGCGCCCTCACACGTACGCTCCCCCTAAAGCGTTGTCGTACCCTCCCCTGGACCCTAAACCGTCCCCGTCCCTAACCCTAACCCTAACCCTAGCCCGAACCCTAACCCTAACCCTTCCCCGAGGCTTGACCCTCACCCGTCCCCTAATCCTAACCTGTACGCTAACACTAACCCGCGCCCTCACACGTACGCTCCCCCTGAAGCGTTGTCGTACACTCCCCTGGACCCTAAACCGTCCCCGTCCCCTAACCCTAACCCTAGCCCGAACCCTAACCCTAACACTTCGCTGAAGCCTGACCCTCACCCGTCCCCTAATCCTAACCCGTACGCTAACACTAACGCGCGCCCTCACACGTACACTCCCCCTAAAGCGTTGTCTTACCCTCACCTGGACCCTAAACCGTCCTCGTGCCCTAACCCTAACCCTAGCCCGAACCCTAACCCTAACCCTTCCCCGAAGCCTGACCCTCACCCGTCCCCTAATCCTAACCCGTACGCTAACACTAACCTGCGCCCTCACGCGTACGCTCCCCCTAAAGCGTTGTCGTACCCTCCCCTGGACCCTAAACCGTCCCCGTCCCCTAACTCTAACCCTAGCCCGAACCCTAACCCTAACCCTTCCCCAAAGCCTGACCCTCACCCGTCCCCTAATCCTAACCCGTACGCTAACACTAACCCACGCCCTCACACGTACGCTCCCCCTAAAGCGTTGTCGTACCGTCCCCTGGACCCTAAACCGTCCCCGTACCCTAACCCTAACCCTAGCCCGAAACCTAACCCTAACCCTTCCCCGAAGCCTGACCCTCACCCGTCCCCTAATCCTCATCCGTACGCTAACACTAACCCGCGCCCTCACACGTACGCTACCCCTAAAGCGTTGTCGTACCCTCTCCTGCACCCTATTCCGTCCCCGTCCCCTAACCCTAACCCTAGCCCGAACCCTAACCCTAACCCTTCCCCGAAGCCTGACCCTCACCCGTCCCCTAATCCTAACCCGTACGCTAACACTAACCCGCGCCCTCACACGTACGCTCCCCCTAAAAAGTTGTCGTACCCTCCCCTGGACCCTAAACCGTCCCCGTCCCCTAACCCTAACCCTAGCCCGAACCCTAACCCTAACCCTTCCCCGAAGCCTGACCATCACCCGTCCCCTAATCCTAACCCGTACGCTAACACGAACCCGCACCCTCACATGTACGCTCGCCTTAAAGCGTTGTCGTACCTTCCCCTGGACCCTAAACCGTCCCCGTCCCCTAACACTAACCCTAGCCCGAACCCTAACCCTAACCCTTCTCCGAAGCCTGACCCTCACCCGTCCCCTAATCCTCACCTGTACGCTAACCCTAACCAGCGCCCTCACACGTACGATCCCCCTAAAACGTTGTCGTACCCTCCCCTGGACCCTAAACCGTCCCCGTCCCCTAACCCTAACCCTAGCCCGAACCCTAATACTAAGCCTTCCCCGAAGCCTGACCCTCACCAGTCCCCTAATCCTAACCCGTACGCTAACACTAACCCACGCCCTCACACCTACGCTCCCTCTAAAGCTTTGTCGTGCCCTCCCCTGGACCCTAAGCCGTCCCCGTCCCCTAACTCTAACCCTAGCCCGAACCCTAACCCTAACCCTTCCCCGAAGCCTGACCCTCACCCGTCCCCTAATCCTAACCCGTACGCTAACACTAACCCGCGCTCTCACACGTACGCTCCCCCTAAAGCGTTGTCGTACCCTCCCCTGGACCCTAAACCATCGCCGTCCCCTAACCCTAACCCTAGCCGAACCCTAACCCTAACCCTTCCCCGAAGCCTGACCCTCACCCGTCCCCTAATCCTAACCCGTACGCTAACACTAACCCGCGCCCTCACACGTACGCTCCCCCTAAAGCGTTGTCGTACCCTCCCCTGGACCCTAAACCGTCCCCGTCCCCTAACCCTAACCCTAGCCCGAACCCTAACCCTAACCCTTCCCCGAAGCCTGACCCTCACCCGTCCCCTAATCCTAACCCGTACGCTAACACTAACCCGCACCCTCACACGTACGCTCCCTCTAAAGCGTTGTCGTACCCTCCCCTGGACCCTAAACCGTCCCCGTCCCCTAACCCTAACCCTAGCCGGAACCCTAACCCTAACCCTTCCCCGAAGCCTGAACCTCACCCGTCCCCTAATCCTAAGCCGTACGCTAACACTAACCCGCGCCCTCATGCGTACGCTCCCCCAAAAGCGTTGTCGTACCCTCCCCTGGACCCTAAACCGTCCCCGTCCCCTGACCCTAACCCTAGCCCGAACCCTAAACCTAACCCTTTCCCGAAGCCTGACCCTCACCCGTCCCCTAATCCTAACCCGTACGCTAACACTAACCCGCGCCCTCACGCGTACGCTCCCCCTAAAGCGTTGTCGTACCCTCCCGTGGACCCTAAACCGTCCCCGTCCCCTAACCCTAACCCTAGCCCGAACCCTACCCCTAACCCTTCCCCGAAGCCTGACCCTCACCAGACCCCTAATCCTAACCCGAACGCTAACACTAACCCGTGCCCTCAAGCGTACGCTCCCCCTAAAGCGTTGTCGTACCCTCCCATGGACCCTAAACCGTCCCCGTCCCCTAACACTAACCCTAGCCCGAACCCTAACCTTAACCCTTCCCCGAAGCCTGACCCTCACCCGTCCCCTAATCCTAACCCGTACGCTAACACTAACCCGCGCCCTCACACGTACGCTCCCCCAAAAGCGTTGTCGTATCCTCCCCTGGACCCTAAACCGTCCCCGTCCCCTAACCCTAACCGTAGCCCGAACCCTAACACTAACCCTTCCCCGTAGCCTGTCCCTCACCCGTCCCCTAATCCTAACCCGTACGCTAACACTAACCCGCGCCCTCACAGGTACGCTCCCCCTAAAGCGTTGTCGTACCCTCCCCTGGACCCTAAACCGTCCCCGTCCCCTAACCCTAACCCTAGCCCGAACCCTAACCCTAACCCTTCCCCGAAGCCTGACCCTCACCCGTCCCCTAATCCTAACCCGTACGCTAACACTAACCTGCGCCCTCACACGTACGCTACCCCTAAAGCGTTGTCGTACCCTCCCCTGGACCCTAAACCGTCCCCGTCCCCTAACCCTAACCCTAGCCCGAACCCTAACCCTAACCCTTCCCCGAAGTCTGACCCTCACCCGTCCCCTAATCCTAACCCGTACGCTAACACTAACCCGCGCCCTCACACGTACGCTCCCCCTAAAGCGTTGTCGTACCCTCCCCTGGACCCTAAACCGTCCCCGTCCCTAACCCTAACCCTAACCCTAGCCCGAACCCTAACCCTAACCCTTCCCCGAGGCTTGACCCTCACCCGTCCCCTAATCCTAACCTGTACGCTAACACTAACCCGCGCCCTCACACGTACGCTCCCCCTGAAGCGTTGTCGTACACTCCCCTGGACCCTAAACCGTCCCCGTCCCTAACCCTAACCCTAGCCCGAACCCTAACCCTAACACTTCGCTGAAGCCTGACCCTCACCCGTCCCCTAATCCTAACCCGTACGCTAACACTAACGCGCGCCCTCACACTTACGCTCCCCCTAAAGCGTTGTCTTACCCTCACCTGGACCCTAAACCGTCCTCGTGCCCTAACCCTAACCCTAGCCCGAACCCTAACCCTAACCCTTCCCCGAAGCCTGACCCTCACCCGTCCCCTAATCCTAACCCGTACGCTAACACTAACCTGCGCCCTCACGCGTACGCTCCCCCTAAAGCGTTGTCGTACCCTCCCCTGGACCCTAAACCGTCCCCGTCCCCTAACTCTAACCCTAGCCCGAACCCTAACCCTAACCCTTCCCCAAAGCCTGACCCTCACCCGTCCCCTAATCCTAACCCGTACGCTAACACTAACCCACGCCCTCACACGTACGCTCCCCCTAAAGCGTTGTCGTACCCTCCCCTGGACCCTAAACCGTCCCCGTACCCTAACCCTAACCCTAGCCCGAAACCTAACCCTAACCCTTCCCCGAAGCCTGACCCTCACCCGTCCCCTAATCCTCATCCGTACGCTAACACTAACCCGCGCCCTCACACGTACGCTACCCCTAAAGCGTTGTCGTACCCTCTCCTGCACCCTATTCCGTCCCCGTCCCCTAACCCTAACCCTAGCCCGAACCCTAACCCTAACCCTTCCCCGAAGCCTGACCCTCACCCGTCCCCTAATCCTAACCCGTACGCTAACACTAACCCGCGCCCTCACACGTACGCTCCCCCTAAAAAGTTGTCGTACCCTCCCCTGGACCCTAAACCGTCCCCGTCCCCTAACCCTAACCCTAGCCCGAACCCTAACCCTAACCCTTCCCCGAAGCCTGACCATCACCCGTCCCCTAATCCTAACCCGTACGCTAACACGAACCCGCACCCTCACATGTACGCTCGCCTTAAAGCGTTGTCGTACCTTCCCCTGGACCCTAAACCGTCCCCGTCCCCTAACCCTAACCCTAGCCCGAACCCTAACCCTAACCCTTCTCCGAAGCCTGACCCTCACCCGTCCCCTAATCCTCACCTGTACGCTAACCCTAACCAGCGCCCTCACACGTACGATCCCCCTAAAACGTTGTCGTACCCTCCCCTGGACCCTAAACCGTCCCCGTCCCCTAACCCTAACCCTAGCCCGAACCCTAATACTAAGCCTTCCCCGAAGCCTGACCCTCACCAGTCCCCTAATCCTAACCCGTACGCTAACACTAACCCACGCCCTCACACCTACGCTCCCTCTAAAGCTTTGTCGTGCCCTCCCCTGGACCCTAAGACGTCCCCGTCCCCTAACCCTAACCCTAGCCCGAACCCTAACCCTAACCCTTCCCCGAAGCCTGACCCTCACCCGTCCCCTAATCCTAACCCGTACGCTAACACTAACCCGCGCTCTCACACGTACGCTCCCCCTAAAGCGTTGTCGTACCCTCCCCTGGACCCTAAACCATCGCCGTCCCCTAACCCTAACCCTAGCCGAACCCTAACCCTAACCCTTCCCCGAAGCCTGACCCTCACCCGTCCCCTAATCCTAACCCGTACGCTAACACTAACCCGCGCCCTCACACGTACGCTCCCCCTAAAGCGTTGTCGTACCCTCCCCTGGACCCTAAACCGTCCCCGTCCCCTAACCCTAACCCTAGCCCGAACCCTAACCCTAACCCTTCCCCGAAGCCTGACCCTCACCCGTCCCCTAATCCTAACCCGTACGCTAACACTAACCCGCACCCTCACACGTACGCTCCCTCTAAAGCGTTGTCGTACCCTCCCCTGGACCCTAAACCGTCCCCGTCCCCTAACCCTAACCCTAGCCGGAACCCTAACCCTAACCCTTCCCCGAAGCCTGAACCTCACCCGTCCCCTAATCCTAAGCCGTACGCTAACACTAACCCGCGCCCTCATGCGTACGCTCCCCCAAAAGCGTTGTCGTACCCTCCCCTGGACCCTAAACCGTCCCCGTCCCCTGACCCTAACCCTAGCCCGAACCCTAAACCTAACCCTTTCCCGAAGCCTGACCCTCACCCGTCCCCTAATCCTAACCCGTACGCTAACACTAACCCGCGCCCTCACGCGTACGCTCCCCCTAAAGCGTTGTCGTACCCTCCCGTGGACCCTAAACCGTCCCCGTCCCCTAACCCTAACCCTAGCCCGAACCCTACCCCTAACCCTTCCCCGAAGCCTGACCCTCACCAGACCCCTAATCCTAACCCGAACGCTAACACTAACCCGTGCCCTCAAGCGTACGCTCCCCCTAAAGCGTTGTCGTACCCTCCCATGGACCCTAAACCGTCCCCGTCCCCTAACACTAACCCTAGCCCGAACCCTAACCTTAACCCTTCCCCGAAGCCTGACCCTCACCCGTCCCCTAATCCTAACCCGTACGCTAACACTAACCCGCGCCCTCACACGTACGCTCCCCCAAAAGCGTTGTCGTATCCTCCCCTGGACCCTAAACCGTCCCCGTCCCCTAACCCTAACCGTAGCCCGAACCCTAACGCTAACCCTTCCCCGAAGCCTGTCCCTCACCCGTCCCCTAATCCTAACCCGTACGCTAACACTAACCCGCGCCCTCACAGGTACGCTCCCCCTAAAGCGTTGTCGTACCCTCCCCTGGACCCTAAACCGTCCCCGTCCCCTAACCCTAACCCTAGCCCGAACCCTAACCCTAACCCTTCCCCGAAGCCTGACCCTCACCCGTCCCCTAATCCTAACCCGTACGCTAACACTAACCTGCGCCCTCACACGTACGCTACCCCTAAAGCGTTGTCGTACCCTCCCCTGGACCCTAAACCGTCCCCGTCCCCTAACCCTAACCCTAGCCCGAACCCTAACCCTAACCCTTCCCCGAAGTCTGACCCTCACCCGTCCCCTAATCCTAACCCGTACGCTAACACTAACCTGCGCCCTCACACGTACGCTCCCCCTAAAGCGTTGTCGTACCCTCCCCTGGACCCTAAACCGTCCCCGTCCCTAACCCTAACCCTAACCCTAGCCCGAACCCTAACCCTAACCCTTCCCCGAGGCTTGACCCTCACCCGTCCCCTAATCCTAACCTGTACGCTAACACTAACCCGCGCCCTCACACGTACGCTCCCCCTGAAGCGTTGTCGTACACTCCCCTGGACCCTAAACCGTCCCCGTCCCTAACCCTAACCCTAGCCCGAACCCTAACCCTAACTCTTCGCTGAAGCCTGACCTCACCCGTCCCCTAATCCTAACCCGTACGCTAACACTAACGCGCGCCCTCACACGTACGCTCCCCCTAAAGCGTTGTCGTACCCTCACCTGGACCCTAAACCGTCCTCGTGCCCTAACCCTAACCCTAGCCCGAACCCTAACCCTAACCCTTCCCCGAAGCCTGACCCTCACCCGTCCCCTAATCCTAACCCGTACGCTAACACTAACCTGCGCCCTCACGCGTACGCTCCCCCTAAAGCGTTGTCGTACCCTCCCCTGGACCCTAAACCGTCCCCGTCCCCTAACTCTAACCCTAGCCCGAACCCTAACCCTAACCCTTCCCCAAAGCCTGACCCTCACCCGTCCCCTAATCCTAACCCGTACGCTAACACTAACCCACGCCCTCACACGTACGCTCCCCCTAAAGCGTTGTCGTACCCTCCCCTGGACCCTAAACCGTCCCCGTACCCTAACCCTAACCCTAGCCCGAAACCTAACCCTAACCCTTCCCCGAAGCCTGACCCTCACCCGTCCCCTAATCCTCATCCGTACGCTAACACTAACCCGCGCCCTCACACGTACGCTACCCCTAAAGCGTTGTCGTACCCTCTCCTGCACCCTATTCCGTCCCCGTCCCCTAACCCTAACCCTAGCCCGAACCCTAACCCTAACCCTTCCCCGAAGCCTGACCCTCACCCGTCCCCTAATCCTAACCCGTACGCTAACACTAACCCGCGCCCTCACACGTACGCTCCCCCTAAAACGTTGTCGTACCCTCCCCTGGACCCTAAACCGTCCCCGTCCCCTAACCCTAACCCTAGCCCGAACCGTAACCCTAACCCTTCCCCGAAGCCTGACCCTCACCCGTCCCCTAATCCTAACCCGTACGCTAACACTAACCCACTCCCTCACACGTACGCTCCCCGTAAAGCGTTGTCGTACCCTCCCCTGGACCCTAAACCGTCCCCGTCCCCTAACCCTAACCCTAGCCCGAACCCTAACCTTAACACTTCCCCGAAGCCTGACCCTCGCCCGTCCCCTAATCCTAACCCGTACGCTAACAATAACCAGCGCCCTCACACGTACACTCCCCCTAAAGCGTTGTCGTACCCTCCCCTGGACCATAAACCGTCCCCGTCCCCTAAACCTAACCCTAGCCCGAACCCTAACCCTAACCCTTCCCCGAAGCCTGACCCTCACCCGTCCCCTAATCCTAACCCGTACGCTAACACTAACCCGCGCCCTCACACGTACGCTCCCCCTAAAGCGTTGTCGTACCCTCCCCTGGACCCTAAACCGTCCCCATCCCCTAACCCTAACCCTGGCCCAAACCCTAACCCTAAGCCTTCCCCGAAGCCTGAGCCTCACCCTTCCCCTAATCCTAACGCGTACGCTAACACTAACCCGCGCCCTCACACGTACGCTCCCCCTAAAGCGTTGTCGTACCCTCCCATGGACCCTAAGCCGTCCCCGTCCCCTAACCCTAACCCTAGCCCAAACCCTAACCCTAACCCTTCCCCGAAGCCTGACCCTCACCCGTCCCCTAATCCTAACCCGTACGCTAACACTAACCCGCGCCCTCACACGTACGCTCCCCCTAAAAAGTTGTCGTACCCTCCCCTGGACCCTAAACCGTCCCCGTCCCCTAACCCTAACCCTAGCCCGAACCCTAACCCTAACCCTTCCCCGAAGCCTGACCATCACCCGTCCCCTAATCCTAACCCGTACGCTAACACGAACCCGCACCCTCACATGTACGCTCGCCTTAAAGCGTTGTCGTACCTTCCCCTGGACCCTAAACCGTCCCCGTCCCCTAACCCTAACCCTAGCCCGAACCCTAACCCTAACCCTTCTCCGAAGCCTGACCCTCACCCGTCCCCTAATCCTCACCTGTACGCTAACCCTAACCAGCGCCCTCACACGTACGATCCCCCTAAAACGTTGTCGTACCCTCCCCTGGACCCTAAACCGTCCCCGTCCCCTAACCCTAACCCTAGCCCGAACCCTAATACTAAGCCTTCCCCGAAGCCTGACCCTCACCAGTCCCCTAATCCTAACCCGTACGCTAACACTAACCCACGCCCTCACACCTACGCTCCCTCTAAAGCTTTGTCGTGCCCTCCCCTGGACCCTAAGACGTCCCCGTCCCCTAACCCTAACCCTAGCCCGAACCCTAACCCTAACCCTTCCCCGAAGCCTGACCCTCACCCGTCCCCTAATCCTAACCCGTACGCTAACACTAACCCGCGCTCTCACACGTACGCTCCCCCTAAAGCGTTGTCGTACCCTCCCCTGGACCCTAAACCATCGCCGTCCCCTAACCCTAACCCTAGCCGAACCCTAACCCTAACCCTTCCCCGAAGCCTGACCCTCACCCGTCCCCTAATCCTAAACCGTACGCTAACACTAACCCGCGCCCTCACACGTACGCTCCCCCTAAAGCGTTGTCGTACCCTCCCCTGGACCCTAAACCGTCCCCGTCCCCTAACCCTAACCCTAGCCCGAACCCTAACCCTAACCCTTCCCCGAAGCCTGACCCTCACCCGTCCCCTAATCCTAACCCGTACGCTAACACTAACCCGCACCCTCACACGTACGCTCCCTCTAAAGCGTTGTCGTACCCTCCCCTGGACCCTAAACCGTCCCCGTCCCCTAACCCTAACCCTAGCCGGAACCCTAACCCTAACCCTTCCCCGAAGCCTGAACCTCACCCGTCCCCTAATCCTAAGCCGTACGCTAACACTAACCCGCGCCCTCATGCGTACGCTCCCCCAAAAGCGTTGTCGTACCCTCCCCTGGACCCTAAACCGTCCCCGTCCCCTGACCCTAACCCTAGCCCGAACCCTAAACCTAACCCTTTCCCGAAGCCTGACCCTCACCCGTCCCCTAATCCTAACCCGTACGCTAACACTAACCCGCGCCCTCACGCGTACGCTCCCCCTAAAGCGTTGTCGTACCCTCCCGTGGACCCTAAACCGTCCCCGTCCCCTAACCCTAACCCTAGCCCGAACCCTACCCCTAACCCTTCCCCGAAGCCTGACCCTCACCAGACCCCTAATCCTAACCCGAACGCTAACACTAACCCGTGCCCTCAAGCGTACGCTCCCCCTAAAGCGTTGTCGTACCCTCCCATGGACCCTAAACCGTCCCCGTCCCCTAACACTAACCCTAGCCCGAACCCTAACCTTAACCCTTCCCCGAAGCCTGACCCTCACCCGTCCCCTAATCCTAACCCGTACGCTAACACTAACCCGCGCCCTCACACGTACGCTCCCCCAAAAGCGTTGTCGTATCCTCCCCTGGACCCTAAACCGTCCCCGTCCCCTAACCCTAACCGTAGCCCGAACCCTAACGCTAACCCTTCCCCGAAGCCTGTCCCTCACCCGTCCCCTAATCCTAACCCGTACGCTAACACTAACCCGCGCCCTCACAGGTACGCTCCCCCTAAAGCGTTGTCGTACCCTCCCCTGGACCCTAAACCGTCCCCGTCCCCTAACCCTAACCCTAGCCCGAACCCTAACCCTAACCCTTCCCCGAAGCCTGACCCTCACCCGTCCCCTAATCCTAACCCGTACGCTAACACTAACCTGCGCCCTCACACGTACGCTACCCCTAAAGCGTTGTCGTACCCTCCCCTGGACCCTAAACCGTCCCCGTCCCCTAACCCTAACCCTAGCCCGAACCCTAACCCTAACCCTTCCCCGAAGTCTGACCCTCACCCGTCCCCTAATCCTAACCCGTACGCTAACACTAACCTGCGCCCTCACACGTACGCTCCCCCTAAAGCGTTGTCGTACCCTCCCCTGGACCCTAAACCGTCCCCGTCCCTAACCCTAACCCTAACCCTAGCCCGAACCCTAACCCTAACCCTTCCCCGAGGCTTGACCCTCACCCGTCCCCTAATCCTAACCTGTACGCTAACACTAACCCGCGCCCTCACACGTACGCTCCCCCTGAAGCGTTGTCGTACACTCCCCTGGACCCTAAACCGTCCCCGTCCCTAACCCTAACCCTAGCCCGAACCCTAACCCTAACTCTTCGCTGAAGCCTGACCCTCACCCGTCCCCTAATCCTAACCCGTACGCTAACACTAACGCGCGCCCTCACACGTACGCTCCCCCTAAAGCGTTGTCGTACCCTCACCTGGACCCTAAACCGTCCTCGTGCCCTAACCCTAACCCTAGCCCGAACCCTAACCCTAACCCTTCCCCGAAGCCTGACCCTCACCCGTCCCCTAATCCTAACCCGTACGCTAACACTAACCTGCGCCCTCACGCGTACGCTCCCCCTAAAGCGTTGTCGTACCCTCCCCTGGACCCTAAACCGTCCCCGTCCCCTAACTCTAACCCTAGCCCGAACCCTAACCCTAACCCTTCCCCAAAGCCTGACCCTCACCCGTCCCCTAATCCTAACCCGTACGCTAACACTAACCCACGCCCTCACACGTACGCTCCCCCTAAAGCGTTGTCGTACCCTCCCCTGGACCCTAAACCGTCCCCGTACCCTAACCCTAACCCTAGCCCGAAACCTAACCCTAACCCTTCCCCGAAGCCTGACCCTCACCCGTCCCCTAATCCTCATCCGTACGCTAACACTAACCCGCGCCCTCACACGTACGCTACCCCTAAAGCGTTGTCGTACCCTCTCCTGCACCCTATTCCGTCCCCGTCCCCTAACCCTAACCCTAGCCCGAACCCTAACCCTAACCCTTCCCCGAAGCCTGACCCTCACCCGTCCCCTAATCCTAACCCGTACGCTAACACTAACCCGCGCCCTCACACGTACGCTCCCCCTAAAACGTTGTCGTACCCTCCCCTGGACCCTAAACCGTCCCCGTCCCCTAACCCTAACCCTAGCCCGAACCGTAACCCTAACCCTTCCCCGAAGCCTGACCCTCACCCGTCCCCTAATCCTAACCCGTACGCTAACACTAACCCACTCCCTCACACGTACGCTCCCCGTAAAGCGTTGTCGTACCCTCCCCTGGACCCTAAACCGTCCCCGTCCCCTAACCCTAACCCTAGCCCGAACCCTAACCTTAACACTTCCCCGAAGCCTGACCCTCGCCCGTCCCCTAATCCTAACCCGTACGCTAACAATAACCAGCGCCCTCACACGTACACTCCCCCTAAAGCGTTGTCGTACCCTCCCCTGGACCATAAACCGTCCCCGTCCCCTAAACCTAACCCTAGCCCGAACCCTAACCCTAACCCTTCCCCGAAGCCTGACCCTCACCCGTCCCCTAATCCTAACCCGTACGCTAACACTAACCCGCGCCCTCACACGTACGCTCCCCCTAAAGCGTTGTCGTACCCTCCCCTGGACCCTAAACCGTCCCCATCCCCTAACCCTAACCCTGGCCCAAACCCTAACCCTAAGCCTTCCCCGAAGCCTGAGCCTCACCCTTCCCCTAATCCTAACGCGTACGCTAACACTAACCCGCGCCCTCACACGTACGCTCCCCCTAAAGCGTTGTCGTACCCTCCCATGGACCCTAAGCCGTCCCCGTCCCCTAACCCTAACCCTAGCCCAAACCCTAACCCTAACCCTTCCCCGAAGCCTGACCCTCACCCGTCCCCTAATCCTAACCCGTACGCTAACACTAACCCGCGCCCTCACACGTACGCTTCCCCTAAAGCGTTGTCGTACCCTCCCCTGGACCCTAAACCGTCCCTGTCCCCTAACCCTAACCCTAGCCCGAACCCTAACCCTAACACTTCCCCGAAGCCTGACCCTCACCCGTCCCCTCATCCTCACCCGTACGCTAACACTAACCCGCGCCCTCACACGTACGCTCCCCCTAAAGCATTGTGGTACCCTCCCCTGGACCCTAAACCGTCCCCGTCCCCTAACCCTAACCCTAGCCCGAACCCTAACCCTAACACTTCCCCGAAGCCTGACCCTCACCCGTCCCCTAATCCTAACCCGTACGCTAACACTAACCCGCGCCCTCACACGTACGCTCCCCCTAAAGCGTTGTCGTACCTTCCCCTGGACCCTAAACCCTCCCCGTCCCCTAACCGTAACCCTGGCCCGAACCCTAACCCTAACCCTTCCCCGAAGCCTGACCCTCACCCGTCCCCTAATCCTAACCCCTACGCTAACACTAACCCGTGCCCTCACACGTACGCTCCCCCTAAAGCGTTTTCGTACCATCCCCTGGACCCTAAACCGTCCCCGTCCCCTAACCCTAACCCTAGCCCGAACCCTAACCCTAACCCTTCCCCGAAGCCTGACCCTCACCCGTCCCCTAAACCTAACCCGTACGCTAACACTAACCCGCGCCCTCACACATATGCTCTCCCTAAAGCGTTGTCGTACCCTCCCCTGGACCCTAAACCGTCCCCGTCCCCTAACCCTAACCCTAGCCCGAAACCTAACCCTAACCCTTCCCCGAAGCCTGACCCTCACCCGTCCCCTAATCCTCACCCGTACGCTAACACTAACCCGCGCCCTCACACCTACGCTCCCCCTAAAGCGTTGTCGTACCCTCCCCTGGACCCTAAACCGTCCCCGTCCCCCAACCCTAACCCTAGCCCGAACCGTAACCCTAACACTTCCCCGAAGCCTGACCCTCACCCGTCCCCTAATCCTAACCCGTACGCTAACACTAACCCGCGCCCTCACACGTACGCTCCCCCTAAAGCGTTGTCCTACCCTTCCCTGGACCCTAACCATCCCCGTCTCCTAACCCTAACCCTAGCCCGAACCCTAACCCTAACCCTTCCCCGAAGCCTGACCCTCACCCGTCCCTTAATCATAACCCGTACGCTAACACTAACCCGCGCCATCACACGTACACTCCCCCTAAAGCATTGTCGTTCCCTCCCCTGGACCCTAAACCGTCCCCGTCCCCTAAACCTAACCCTAGCCCGAACCCTAGCCCTAACCCTTCCCCGAAGCCTGACCCTCACCCGTCCCCTAATCCTAACCCGTATGCTAACACTGACCCACGCCCTCACACGTACGCTCCCCCTAAAGCGTTGTCGTACCCTCCCCTGGACCCTAAACCGTCCCCGTCCCCTAACCCTAACCGTAGCCCGAACCCTAACCCTAACCCTTCCCCGAAGCCTGACCCTCACCCGTCCCCTAATCCTAACCCGTACGCTAACACTAACCCGCGCCCTCACACGTACGCTCCCCCTAAAGCGTTGTTGTACCCTCCCCTGGACCCTAAGCCGTCCCCGTCCACTAACCCTAACCCTAGCCCGAACCCTAACCCTAACACTTCCCCGAAGCCTGACCCTCACTCGTCCCCTAATCCTAACCCGTACGCTAACACTAACCCGTGCCCTCACACCTACGCTCCCCCTAAAGCGTTGTCGTACCCTCCCCTGGACCCTAAACCGTCCCCGTCCCCTAACCCTAACCCTAGCCCGAACCGTAACCCTAACCCTTCCCCGAAGCCTGACACTCACCCGTCCCCTAATCCTAACCCGTACGCTAACACTAACCCGCGCCCTCACACGTACGCTCCCCCTAAAGCGTTGTCGTACACTCCCCTGGACCCTAAACCTTCCCCGTCCCCTAACCCTAACCCTAGCCCGAACCCTAACCCTAAACCTTCCCCGAAGCCTGACCCTCACCCGTCCCCTAATCCTAACCCGGACGCTCACACTAACCCACGCCCTCACGCATACGCTCCCCCTAAAGCGTTGTCGTACCCTCCCCTGGACCCTAAACCGTCCCCGTTCTCTAACCCTAACCCTAGCCCGAACCCTAACCCTAACCCTTCCCCGAAGCCTGACCCTCACCCGTCGCCTAATCCTAACCCGTACGCTAACAGTAACCCGCGCCCTCACACGTACGCTCCCCCTAAAGCGTTGTAGTACCCTCCCCTGGACCCTAAACCGTCCCCGTCCCCTAAACCTAACCCTAGCCCGAACCCTAACCCTAACCCTTCCCCGAAGCCTGACCCTCACCCGTCCCCTAATCCTAACCCGTACGCTAACACTAACCTGCGCCCTTACGCGTACGCTCCCCCTAAAGCGTTGTCGTACCCTCCCCTGGATGCTAAACCGTCCCCGTCCCCTAACCCTAACCCTAGCCCGAACCCTAACCCTAACACTTCCCCTTCGCCTGACCCTCACCCGTCCCCTAATCCTAACCCGTACGCTAACACTAACCCACGCCCTCACACGTACGCTCCCCCTAATGCGTTGTCGTACCCTGCCCTGGACCCGAAACCGTCCCCGTCCCCTAACCCTAACCCTAGCCCGAACCCTAAACCTAACCCTTCCCCGAAGCCTGACCCTCACCCGTCCCCTAATCCTAACCCGTACGCTAACACTAACCTACGCCCTCACGCGTACGCTCCCCCTAAAGCGTTGTCGTACCCTCCCCTGGACCCTAAACCGTACCCGTCCCCTAACCCTAACCCTAGCCGGAACCCTACCCCTAACCTTTCCCCGAAGCCTGACCCTCACCCGTCCACTAATCCTAACCCGTACGCTAACACTAACCCGCGCCCTCACACGTACGCTCCCCCTAAAGCGTTGTCATACCCTCCCCTGGACCCTAAACCATCCCCATCCCCTAACCCTAACCCTAGCCCGAACCCTAACCCTAACCCTTCCCCGAAGCCTGACCATCACCCGTCCCCTAATCCTAACCCGTACGCTAACACTAACCCGCGCCCTCACATGTACGCTCGCCTTAAAGCGTTGTCGTACCTTCCCCTGGACCCTAAACCGTCCCCGTCCCCTAACCCTAACCCTAGCCCGAACCCTAACCCTAACCCTTCCCCGAAGCCTGACCCTCACCCGTCCCCTAATCCTCACCTGTACGCTAACACTAAGTTGCGCCCTCACACGTACGCTCCCCCTAAAGCGTTCTCATACCCTCCCCTGGACCCTAAACCGTCCCCGTCCCCTAACCCTAACCCTAGCCCGAACCCTAACCCTAACCCTTCCCCGAAGCCTGACCCTCACCCGTCCCCTAATCCTAACCCGTACGCTAACACTAACCCGCGCCCTCACACGTACGCTCCCCCTAAAGCGTTGTCGTACCCTCCCCTGGACCCTAAACCGTCCCCGTCCCCTAACCCTAACCCTAGCCCGAACCCTAACCCTAACCCTTCCCCGAAGCCTGACCCTCACCCGTCCCCTAATCCTAACCCGTACGCTAACACTAACCCGCGCCCTCACACGTACGCTCCCCCTGAAGCGTTGTCGTACCCTCCCCTGGACCCTAAACCGTCCCCATCCCCTAACCCTAACCCTAGCCCGAACCCTAACCCTAACCCTTCCCCGAGGCCTGACCCTCACCCGTCCCCTAATGTAACCCGTACGCTAACACTAACCCGTGCCCTCACACGTACGCTCCCCCTAAAGCGTTGTCGTACCCTCCCCTGGACCCGAAGCCGTCCCCGTCCCCTAACACTAACCCTAGCCCGAACCCTAACCCTAACCCTTCCCCGAAGCCTGACCCTCACCCGTCCCCTAATCCTAACCCGTACGCTAACACTAACCCGCGCCCTCACACGTACGCTCCCCCTAAAGCGTTGTCGTACCCTCCCCTGGACCCTAAACCGTCCCCGTCCCCTAACCCTAACGCTAGCCCGAACCCTAACCCTAACCCTTCCCCGAAGCCTGACCCTCACCCGTCCCCTAATCTTAACCCGTACGCTAACACTACCCCGCGCCCTCACACGTACGCTCCCCCTACAGCGTTGTCGTACCCTCCCCTGGACCCTAAACCGTCCCCGTCCCCTAACCCTAACCCTAGCCCAAACCCTACCCCTAACCCTTCCCCGAAGCTTGACCCTCACCCGTCACCTAATCCTAACCTGTACGCTAACACTAACCCGCGCCCTCACACGTACGCTCCCCCTGAAGCGTTGTCGTACCCTCCCCTGGACCCTAAACCGTCCCCGTCCCCTAACCCTAACCCTAGCCCGAACCCTAACCCTAACCCTTCCCTGAAGACTGACCCTCACCCGTCCCCTAATCCTAACCCGTACGCTAACACTAACCTGCGCCCTCACACGTAGGCTCCCCCTAAAGCGTTGTCGTACCCTCCCCTGGACCCTAAACCGTCCCCGTCCCCTAACCCTAACCCTAGACCGAACCCTAACCCTAACCCTTCCCCGAAGCCTGACCCTCACCCGTCCCCTAATCCTAAACCGTACGCTAACACTAACCCGCGCCCTCACACGTACGCTCCCCCTAAATCGTTGTTGTACCCTCCCCTGGACCCTAAACCGTCCCCGTCCCCTAACCCTAACCCTAGCCCGAACCCTAACCCTAACCCTGCCCCGAAGCCTGACCCTCACCCGTCCCCTAATCCTAACCCTTACGCTAACACTAACCCGCGCTCTCACACGTACGGTCCCCCTAAAGCGTTGTCGTACCCTCCCCTGGACCCTAAACCGTCGCCGTCTCCTAACCCTAACCCTAGCCCGAACCCTAACCCTAACCCTTCCCCGAAGCCTGACCCTCACCCGTCCCCTAATCCTAACCCGTACGCTAACACTAACCCGCGCACTCACACGTACGCTCCCCCTAAAGCATTGTCGTACCCTCCCCTGGACCCTAAACCGTCCCCGTCCCCTAACCCTAACCCTAGCCCGAACCCTACCCCTAACACTTCCCCGAAGCCTGACCCTCACCCGACCCCTAATCCTAACCCGAACGCTAACACTAACCCGCACCCTCACACGTACGCTCCCCCTAAAGCGTTGTAGTACCCTCCCCTGGACCCTAAACCGTCCCCGTCCCCTAACCCTAACCCTAGCCCGAACCCTAACCCTAACCCTTCCCCGAAGCCTGACCCTCACCCGTCCCCTAATCCTAAACCGTACGCTAACACTAACCCGTGCTCTCACATGTACGCTCCCCCTAAAGCGTTGTCGTACCCTCTCCTGGACCCTAAACCGTCGCCGTCCCCTAACCCTAACCCAAGCCCGAACCCTAACCCTAACCCTTCCCCGAAGCCTGACCCTCACCCGTCCCATAATCCTAACCCGTACGCTAACACTAACCCGTGCCCTCACACGTACGCTCCCCCTAAAGCGTTGTCGTACCCTCCCCTGGACCCTAAACCGTCCCCCTCCCCTAACCCTAACCCTAGCCCGAACCCTAACCCTAACCCTTCCCCGAAGCCTGACCCTCACCCGTCCCATAATCCTAACCCGTACGCTAACACTAACCCGCGCCCTCACACGTACGCTCCCCCTAAAGCGTTGTCGTACCCTCACCTGGACCCTAAACCGTCCTTGTCCCCTAACCCTAACCCTAGCCCGAACCCTAACCCTAACACTTCCCCGAAGCCTGACCCTCACCCGTCCCCTAATCCTAACCCGTACGCTAACACTAACCTGCGCGCTCACGCGTACGCTCCCCCTAAAGCGTTGTCGTACCCTCCCCTGGACCCTAAACCGTCCCCGTCCCCTAACCCTAACCCTAGCCCGAACCCTAACCCTAACCCTTCCCCGAAGCCTGACCCTCACCCGTCTCCTAATCCTCACCTGTACGCTAACACTAAACTGCGCCCTCACACGTACGCTCCCCCTAAAGCGTTCTCATACCCTCCCCTGGACCCTAAACCGTCCCCGTCCCCTAACCCTAACCCTAGCCCGAACCCTAACCCTAACCCTTCCCCGAAGACTGACCCTCACCCGTCCCCTAATCCTAAACCGTACGCTAACACTAACCCCCGCCCTCACACGTACGCTCCCACTAAAGCGTTGTCGTACCCTCCCGTGGACCCTAAACCGTCCCCGTCCCCTAACCCTAACCCTAGCCCGAACCCTAACCCTAAGCCTTCCCCGAAACCTGAGCCTCACCCGTCCCCTAATCCTGACCCGTACGCTAACACTAACCCGCGCCCTGACACGTACGCTCCCCCTAAAGAATTATCGTACCCTCCCCTGGACCATAAGCCGTCCCCGACCCCTAACCCTAACCCTAGCCCGAACCCTAACCCTAACCCTTCCCCGAAGCCTGACCCTCACCCGTCCCCTAATCCTAACCCGTACGCTAACACTAACCCGCGCCCTCACACGTACACTCCCCCTAAAGCGTTGTCGTACCCTCCCCTGGACACTAAACCGTCCCAGTCCCCTAACCCTAACCCTAGCCCGAACCCTAACCCTAACCCTTCCCCGAAGCCTGACCCTCACCCGTCCCCTAATCCTAACCCGTACGCTAACACTAACCCGCGCCCTCACACGTACGCTCCACCTAAACCGTTGTCGTACCCTCCCCTGGACCCTAAACCGTCCCCGTCCCATAACCCTAACCCTAGCCCGAACCCTAACCCTAACCCTTCCCCGAAGCCTGACCCTCACCCGTCCCCTAATCCTCACCCGTACGCTAACACTAACCCGCGCCCTCACACGTACGCTCCCCCTAAAGCGTTGTCGTACCCTCCCCTGGACCCTAAACCGTCCCCGTCCCCTAACCCTAACCCTAGCCCGAACCCTAACCCTAAACCTTCCCCGAAGCCTGACCCTCACCCGTCCCCTAATCCTAACCCGTACGCTAACACTAACCCGCGCCCTCACATGTACGCTCCCCCTAAAGCGTTGTCGTACCATCCCCTGGACCCTAAACCGTCCCCGTCCCCTAACCCTAACCCTAGCCCGAACCCTAACCCTAAACCTTCCCCGAAGCCTGACCCTCACTCGTCCCCTAATCCTAACCCGAACGCTAACACTAACCCGCACCCTCACACGTACGCTCCCCCTAAAGCGTTGTAGTACCCTCCCCTGGACCCTAAACCGTCCCCGTCCCCTAACCCTAACCCTAGCCCGAACCCTAACCCTAACCCTTCCCCGAAGCCTGACCCTCACCCGTCCCCTAATCCTAAACCGTACGCTAACACTAACCCGTGCTCTCACATGTACGCTCCCCCTAAAGCGTTGTCGTACCCTCTCCTGGACCCTAAACCGTCGCCGTCCCCTAACGCTAACCCAAGCCCGAACCCTAACCCTAACCCTTCCCCGAAGCCTGACCCTCACCCGTCCCATAATCCTAACCCGTACGCTAACACTAACCCGTGCCCTCACACGTACGCTCCCCCTAAAGCGTTGTCGTACCCTCCCCTGGACCCTAAACCGTCCCCCTCCCCTAACCCTAACCCTAGCCCGAACCCTAACCCTAACCCTTCCCCGAAGCCTGACCCTCACCCGTCCCATAATCCTAACCCGTACGCTAACACTAACCCGCGCCCTCACACGTACGCTCCCCCTAAAGCGTTGTCGTACCCTCACCTGGACCCTAAACCGTCCTTGTCCCCTAACCCTAACCCTAGCCCGAACCCTAACCCTAACACTTCCCCGAAGCCTGACCCTCACCCGTACCCTAATCCTAACCCGTACGCTAACACTAACCTGCGCGCTCACGCGTACGCTCCCCCTAAAGCGTTGTCGTACCCTCCCCTGGACCCTAAACCGTCCCCGTCCCCTAACCCTAACCCTAGCCCGAACCCTAACCCTAACCCTTCCCCGAAGCCTGACCCTCACCCGTCTCCTAATCCTCACCTGTACGCTAACACTAAACTGCGCCCTCACACGTACGCTCCCCCTAAAGCGTTCTCATACCCTCCCCTGGACCCTAAACCGTCCCCGTCCCCTAACCCTAACCCTAGCCCGAACCCTAACCCTAACCCTTCCCCGAAGACTGACCCTCACCCGTCCCCTAATCCTAAACCGTACGCTAACACTAACCCCCGCCCTCACACGTACGCTCCCACTAAAGCGTTGTCGTACCCTCCCGTGGACCCTAAACCGTCCCCGTCCCCTAACCCTAACCCTAGCCCGAACCCTAACCCTAAGCCTTCCCCGAAACCTGAGCCTCACCCGTCCCCTAATCCTGACCCGTACGCTAACACTAACCCGCGCCCTGACACGTACGCTCCCCCTAAAGAATTATCGTACCCTCCCCTGGACCATAAGCCGTCCCCGACCCCTAACCCTAACCCTAGCCCGAACCCTAACCCTAACCCTTCCCCGAAGCCTGACCCTCACCCGTCCCCTAATCCTAACCCGTACGCTAACACTAACCCGCGCCCTCACACGTACACTCCCCCTAAAGCGTTGTCGTACCCTCCCCTGGACCCTAAACCGTCCCAGTCCCCTAACCCTAACCCTAGCCCGAACCCTAACCCTAACCCTTCCCCGAAGCCTGACCCTCACCCGTCCCCTAATCCTAACCCGTACGCTAACACTAACCCGCGCCCTCACACGTACGCTCCACCTAAACCGTTGTCGTACCCTCCCCTGGACCCTAAACCGTCCCCGTCCCATAACCCTAACCCTAGCCCGAACCCTAACCCTAACCCTTCCCCGAAGCCTGACCCTCACCCGTCCCCTAATCCTCACCCGTACGCTAACACTAACCCGCGCCCTCACACGTACGCTCCCCCTAAAGCGTTGTCGTACCCTCCCCTGGACCCTAAACCGTCCCCGTCCCCTAACCCTAACCCTAGCCCGAACCCTAACCCTAAACCTTCCCCGAAGCCTGACCCTCACCCGTCCCCTAATCCTAACCCGTACGCTAACACTAACCCGCGCCCTCACATGTACGCTCCCCCTAAAGCGTTGTCGTACCATCCCCTGGACCCTAAACCGTCCCCGTCCCCTAACCCTAACCCTAGCCCGAACCATAACCCTAAACCTTCCCCGAAGCCTGACCCTCACTCGTCCCCTAATCCTAACCCGTACGCTAACACAAACCCGTGCCCTCACACGTACGCTCCCCCTAAAGCGTTGTTGTACCCTCCCCTGGACCCTAAACCGTCCCCGTCCCCTAACCCTAACCCTAGCCCGAACCGTAACCCTAACCATTCCCCGAAGCCTGACCCTCACCCGTCCCCTAATCCTAACCCATACGCTAACACTAACCCGCGCCCTCACACGTACGCTCCCCCTAAAACGCTGTCGTACCCTCCCCTGGACCCTAAACCGTCCCCGTCCCCTAACCCTAACCCTAGCTCGAACCCTAACCCTAACCCTTCCCCGAAGCCTGACCCTCACCCGTCCCCTAATCCTAACCCGTACGCTAACACTAACCCGCGCCCTCACACGTACACTTCCCCTAAAGCGTTGTCGTACCCTCCCCTGGACCCTAAACCGTCCCCGTCCCCTAAACCTAACCCTAGCCCGAACCCTAACCCTAACCCTTTCCCGAAGCCTGACCCTCACCCGTCCCCTAATCCTAACCCGTACGCTAACACTGACCCGCGCCCTCACACGTACGCTCCCCCTAAAGCGTTGTCGTACCCTCCCCTGGACCCTAAACCGTCCCCGTCCCCTAACCCTAACCCTAGCCCGAACCCTAACCCTAACGCTTCCCCGAAGCCTGACCCTCACCCGTCCCCTAATCCTAACCCGTACGCTAACCCTAACCAGCGCCCTCACACGTACGCTCCCCCTAAAGCGTTGTTGTACCCTCCCCTGGACCCTAAACCGCCCCCGTCCCCTAAACCTAACCCTAGCCCGAACCCTAACCCTAACCCTTCCCCGAAGCCTGACCCTCACCCGTCCCCTAATCCTAACCCGTACGCTAAAACTGACCCGTGCCCTCACACGTACGCTCCCCATAAAGCGTTGTCGTACCCTCCCCTGGACCCTAAACCGTCCCCGTCCCCTAACCGTAACCCTAGCCCGAAGCCTAACCCTAAGCCTTCCCCGAAGCCTGACCCTCACCCGTCCCCTAATCCTAACCCGTACGCTAACACTAACCCGCGCCCTCACACGTACGCTCCCCCTGAAGCGTTGTCGTACCCTCCCCTGGACCCTAAGCCGTCCCCGTCCCCTAACCCTAAACCTAGCCCGAACCCTAACCCTAACCCTTCCCCGAAGCCTGACCCTCACCCGTCCCCTAATCCTAACCCGTACGCTAACACTAACCAGCACCCTCACACGTACGCTCCCCCTAAAGCGTTGTTGTACCCTCCCCTGGACCCTAAACAGCACCCGTCCCCTAAACCTAACCCTAGCCCGAACCCTAACCCTAACCCTTCCCCGAAGCCTGACCCTCACCCGTCCCCTAATCCTAACCCGTACGCTAACACTGACCCGTGCCCTCACACGTACGCTCCCCATAAAGCGTTGTCGTACCCTCCCCTGGACCCTAAACCGTCCCCGTCCCCTAACCCTAACCCTAGCCCGAACCCTAACCCTAAGCCTTCCCCGAAGCCTGACCCTCACCCGTCCCCTAATCCTAACCCGTACGCTAACACTAACCCGCGCCCTCACACGTACGCTCCCCCTGAAGCGTTGTCGTACCCTCCCCTGGACCCTAAACCGTCCCCGTCCCCTAACCCTAACCCTAGCCCGAACCCTAACCCTAAACCCTCCCCGAAGCCTGACCCTCACCCGTCCCCTAATCCTAACCCGTACGCTAACACTAACCCGCGCCCTCACACGTACGCTCCCCCTAAAGCGTTGTCGTACCCTCCCCTGGACCCTACACCGTCCCCGTCCCCTAACCCTAACCCTAGCCCGAACCCTAACCCTAAGCCTTCCCCGAAGCCTGACCCTCACACGTCCCCTAATCCTAACCCGTACGCTAACACTAACCCGCGCCCTCACACGTACGCTCCCCCTGAAGCGTTGTCGTACCCTCCCCTGGACCCTAAGCCGTCCCCGTACCCTAACCCTAAACCTAGCCCGAACCCTAACCCTAACCCTTCCCCGAAGCCTGACCCTCACCCGTCCCCTAATCCTAAACCGTACGCTAACACTAACCAGCGCCCTCACACGTACGCTCCCCCTAAAGCGTTGTTGTACCCTCCCCTGGACCCTAAACCGCCCCCGTCCCCTAAACCTAACCCTAGCCCGAACCCTAAACCTAAACCTTCCCCGAAGCCTGACCCTCACCCGTCCCCTAATCCTAACCCGTACGCTAACACTGACCCGTGCCCTCACACGTACGCTCCCCATAAAGCGTTGTCGTACCCTCCCCTGGACCCTAAACCGTCCCCGTCCCCTAACCCTAACCCTAGCCCGAACCCTAACCCTAAGCCTTCCCCGAAGCCTGACCCTCACCCGTCCCCTAATCCTAACCCGTACGCTAACACTAACCCGCGCCCTCACACGTACGCTCCCCCTGAAGCGTTGTCGTACCCTCCCCTGGACCCTACACCGTCACCGTCCCCTAACCCTAACCCTAGCCCTAACCCTAACCCTAACCCTTCCCCGAAGCCTGACCCTCACCCATCCCCTAATCCTAACCCGTACGCTAACACTAACCCGCGCCCTCACACGTACACTCCCCCTAAAGCGTTGTCGTACCCTCCCCTGGACCCTAAACCGTCCCCGTCCGCTAACCCTAACCCTAGCCCGAACCCTAACCCTAACCCTTCCCCGAAGCCTGACCCTCACCCGTCCACTAATCCTAACCCGTACGCTAACACTAACCCGCGCCCTCACACGTACGCTCCCCCTAAAGCGTTGTCGTACCCTCCCCTGGACCCTAAACCGTCCCCGTCCCCTAAACCTAACCCTAGCCTGAACCCTAACCCTAAGCCTTCCCCGAAGCCTGACCCTCACCCGTCCCCTAATCCTAACCCGAACGCTAAAACTAACCCACGCCCTCACACCTACGCTCCCTCTAAAGCGTTGTCGTACCCTCCCCTGGACCCTAAGCCATCCCCGTCCCCTAACCCTAACCCTAGCCCGAACCCTAACCCTAACCCTTCCCCGAAGCCTGACCCTCACCCGTCCCCTAATCCTAACCCGTACGCTTACACTAACCCGCGCCCTCACACGTACGCTCCCCCTGAAGCGTTGTCGTACCCTCCCCTGGACCCTAAACCGTCCCCGGCCCCTAACCTTAACCCCAGCCCGAACCCTAACCCTAACCCTTCCCCGTAGCCTGACCCTCACCCGTCCCCTAATCCTAACCCGTACGCTAACACTAACCCGCACCCTCACACGTACGCTCCCCCTAAAGCGTTGTCGTACCCTCCCCTGGACCCTAAACCATCCCCGTCCCCTAACCCTAACCCTAGCCGGAGCCGTAACCCTAAGCCTTCCCCGAAGCCTGACCCTCACCCGTCCCCTAATCCTAACCCGTACGCTAACACTAACCCGCGCCCTCACACGTACGCTCCCCCTGAAGCGTTGTCGTACCCTCCCCTGGACCCTAAACCGTCCCCGTCCCCTAACCCTAACCCTATCCCGAACCCTAACCCTAACCCTTCCCCGAAGCCTGACCCTCACCCGTCCCCTAATCCTAACCCGTACGCTAACACTAACCAGCGCCCTCACACGTACGCTCCCCCTAAAGCGTTGTTGTACCCTCACCTGGACCCTAAACCGCCCCCGTCCCCTAAACCTAACCCTAGCCCGAACCCTAACCCTAACCCTTCCCCGAAGCCTGACCCTCACCCGTCCCCTAATCCTAACCCGTACGCTAACACTGACCCGTGCCCTCACACGTACGCTCCCCATAAAGCGTTGTCGTACCCTCCCCTGGACCCTAAACCGTCCCCGTCCCCTAACCCTAACCCTAGCCCGAACCCTAACCCTAACCCTTCCCCGAAGCCTGACCCTCACCCGTCCCCTAATCCTAACCCGTACGCTAACACTAACCCGCGCCCTGACACGTACGCTCCCCCTGAAGCGTTGTCGTACCCTCCCCTGGACCCTAAGCCGTCCCCGTCCCCTAACCCTAAACCTAGCCCGAACCCTGACCCTAACCCTTCCCCGAAGCCTGACCCTCACCCGTCCCCTAATCCTAACCCGTACGCTAACACTAACCAGCGCCCTCACACGTACGCTCCCCCTAAAGCGTTGTTGTACCCTCCCCTGGACCCTAAACCGCCCCCGTCCCCTAAACCTAACCCTAGCCCGAACCCTAACCCTAACCCTTCCCCGAAGCCTGACCCTCACCCGTTCCCTAATCCTAACCCGTACGCTAACACTGACCCGTGCCCTCACACGTACGATCCCCATAAAGCGTTGTCGTACCCTCCCCTGGACCCTAAACCGTCCCCGTCCCCTAACCCTAACCCTAGCCCGAAACCTAACCCTAAGCCTTCCCCGAAGCCTGACCCTCACCCGTCCCCTAATCCTAACCCGTACGCTAACACTAACCCGCGCCCTCACACGTACGCTCCCCCTAAAGCGTTGTCGTACCCTCCCCTGGACCCTACACCGTCCCCGTCCCCTAACCCTAACCCTAGCCCGAACCCTAACCCTAAACCCTCCCCGAAGCCTGAGCCTCACCCGTCCCCTAATCCTAACCCGTACGCTAACACTAACCCGCGCCCTCACACGTACGCTCCCCCTAAAGCGTTGTCGTACCCTCCCCTGGACCCTACACCGTCCCCGTCCCCTAAACCTAACCCTAGCCCGAACCCTAACCCTAAGCCTTCCCCGAAGCCTGACCCTCACCCGTCCCCTAATCCTAACCCGTACGCTAACACTAACCCGCGCCCTCACACGTACGCTCCCCCTGAAGCGTTGTCGTACCCTCCCCTGGACCCTAAGCCGTCCCCATCCCCTAACCCTAAACCTAGCCCGAACCCTAACCCTAACCCTTCCCCGAAGCCTGACACTCAACCGTCCCCTAATCCTAACCCGTACGCTAACACTAACCAGCGCCCTCACACGTACGCTCCCCCTAAAGCGTTGTTGTACCCTCCCCTGGACCCTAAACCGCCCCCGTCCCCTAAACCTAACCCTAGCCCGAACCCTAACCCTAACACTTCCCCGAAGCCTGACCCTCACCCGTCCCCTAATCCTAACCCGTACGCTAACACTGACCCGTGCCCTCACACGTACGCTCACCATAAAGCGTTGTCGTACCCTCCCCTGGACCCTAAACCGTCCCCGTCCCCTAACCCTAACCCTAGCCCGAACCCTAACCCTCAGCCTTCCCCGAAGCCTGAGCCTCACCCGTCCCCTAATCCTAACCCGTACGCTAACACTAACCCGCGCCCTGACACGTACGCTCCCCCTAAAGCGTTGTCGTACCCTCCCCTGGACCCTACACCGTCACCGTCCCCTAACCCTAACCCTAGCCCTAACCCTAACCCTAACCCTTCCCCGAAGCCTGATCCTCACCCATCCCCTAATCCTAAACCGTACGCTAACACTAACCCGCGCCCTCACACGTACACTCCCCCTAAAGCGTTGTCGTACCCTCCCCTGGACCCTAAACCGTCCCCGTCCGCTAACCCTAACCCTAGCCCGAACCCTAACCCTAACCCTTCCCCGAAGCCTGACCCTCACCCGTCCCCTAATCCTAACCCGTACGCTAACACTAACCCGCGCCCTCACACGTACGCTCCCCCTAAAGCGTTGTCGTACCCTCCCCTGGACCCTAAACCGTCCCCGTCCCCTAACCCTAACCCTAGCCCGAACCCTAACCCTAAGCCTTCCCCGAAGCCTGAGCCTCACCCGTCCCCTAATCCTAACGCGTACGTTAACACTAACCCGCCCCCTCACACGTACGCTCCCCCTAAAGCGTTGTCGTACCCTCCCCTGGACCCTAAGCCGTCCCCATCCCGTAACCCTAACCCTAGCCCGAACCCTAACCCTAACCCTTCCCCGAAACCTGACCCTCACCCGTCCCCTAATCCTAACCCGTACGCTAACACTAACCCGCGCCCTCACACGTACGCTCCCCCTAAAGCGTTGTCGTACCCTCCCCTGGACCCTAAACCGTCCCTGTCCCCTAACCCTAACCCTAGCACGAACCCTAACCCTAACCCTTCCCCGAAGACTGACCCTCACCTGTCCCCTAATCCTAACCCGTACGCTAACACTAACCCGCACCCTCACACGTACGCTCCCCCTAAAGCGTTGCCGTACCCTCCCCTGGACCCTAAACCGTCCCCGTCCCCTAACCCTAACCCTAGCCCGAACCCTAACCCTAACCCTTCCCCGAAGCCTGACCCTCACCCGTCCCCTCATCCTCACCCGTACGCTAACACTAACCCACGCCCTCACACGTACGCTCCCCCTAAAGCATTGTCGTACCCTCCCCTGGACCCTAAACCGTCCCCGTTCCCTGAAACTAACCCTAGCCCGAACCCTAACCCTAACCCTTCCCCGAAGCCTGACCCTCACCCGTCCCCTAATCCTAACCCGTACGCTAACACTAACCCGCGCCCTCACACGTACGCTCCCCCTAAAGCGTTGTTGTACCCTCCCCTGGACCCTAAACCGTCCCCGTCCCCTAACCCTAACCCTAGCCTGAACCCTAACCCTAACCCTTCCCCGAAGCCTGACCCTCACCCGTCCCCTAATCCTAACCCGTACGCTAACACTAACCCACGCCCTCACACCTACGCTCCCTCTAAAGCGTTGTCGTACCCTCCCCTGGACCCTAAGCCGTCCCCGTCCCCTAACCCTAACCCTAGCCCGAACCCTAACCCTAACCCTTCCCCGAAGCCTGACCCTCACCCGTCCCCTAATCCTAACCCGTACGCTAACACTAACCCGCGCCCTCACACGTACGCTCCCCCTGAAGCGTTGTCGTACCCTCCCCTGGACCCTAAACCGTCCTCGGCCCCTAACCTTAACCCCAGCCCGAACCCTAACCCTAACCCTTCCCCGAAGCCTGACCCTCACCCGTCCCCTAATCCTAACCCGTACGCTAACACTAACCCGCGCCCTCACACGTACGCTCCCCCTAAAGCGTTGTCGTACCCTCCCCTGGACCCTAAACCGTCCCCGTCCCCTAACCCTAACCCTAGCCCAAACCCTAACCCTAACACTTCCCCGAAGCCTGACCCTCACTCGTCCCCTAATCCTAACCCGTACGCTAACACTAACCCGCGCCCTCACACGTACGCTTCCCCTGAAGCGTTGTCGTACCCTCCCCTGGACCCTAAGCCGTCCCCATCCCCTAACCCTAAACCTAGCCCGAACCCTAACCCTAACCCTTCCCCGAAGCCTGACCCTCACCCATCCCCTAATCCTAACCCGTACGCTAACACTAACCAGCGCCCTCACACGTACGCTCCCCCTAAAGCGTTGTTGTACCCTCCCCTGGACCCTAAACCGCCCCCGTCCCCTAAACCTAACCCTAGCCCGAACCCTAACCCTAACCCTTCCCCGAAGCCTGACCCTCACCCGTCCCCTAATCCTAACCGTACGCTAACACTGACCCGTGTCCTCACACGTACGCTCCCCATAAAGCGTTGTCGTACACTCCCCAGGACCCTAAACCGTCCCCGTCCCCTAACCCTAACCCTAGCCCGAACCCTAACCCTAAGCCTTCCCCGAAGCCTGACCCTCACCCGTCCCCTAATCCTAACCCGTACGCTAACACTAACCCGCGCCCTCACACGTACGCTCCCCCTGAAGCGTTGTCGTACCCTCCCCTGGACCCTAAACCGTCCCCGTCCCCTAACCCTAACCCTAGCCCGAACCCTAACCCTAAACCCTCCCCGAAGCCTGACCGTCACCCGTCCCCTAATCCTAACCCGTACGCTAACACTAACCCGTGCCCTCACACGTACGCTCCCCCTAAAGCGTTGTCATACCCTCCCCTGGACCCTACACCGTCCCCGTCCCCTAACCCTAACCCTAGCCCGAACCCTAACCCTAAGCCTTCCCCGAAGCCTGACCCTCACCCGTCCCCTAATCCTAACCCGTATGCTAACACTAACCCGCGCCCTCACACGTACGCTCCCCCTGAAGCGTTGTCGTACCCTCCCCTGGACCCTAAGCCGTCCCCGTCCCCTAACCCTAACCCTAGCCCGAACCCTAACCCTTCCCCGAAGCCTGACCCTCACCCGTCCCCTAATCCTAACCCGTACGCTAACACTAACCAGCGCCCTCACACGTACGCTCCCCCTAAAGCGTTGTTGTACACTCCCCTGGACCCTAAACCGCCCCCGTCCCCTAAACCTAACCCTAGCCCGAACCCTAACCCTAACCCTTCCCCGAAGCCTGACCCTCACCCGTCCCCTAATCCTAACCCGTACGCTAACACTGACCCGTGCCCTCACACGTACGCTCCCCATAAAGCGTTGTCGTACCCTCCCCTGGACCCTAAACCGTCCCCGTCCCCTAACCCTAACCCTAGCCCGAACCCTAACCCTAAGCCTTCCCCGAAGCCTGACCCTCACCCGTCCCCTAATCCTAACCCGTACGCTAACACTAACCCGCGCCCTCACACGTACGCTCCCCCTGAAGCGTTGTCGTACCCTCCCATGGACCCTAAACCGTCCCCGTCCCCTAACCCTAACCCTAGCCCGAACCCTAACCCTAAACCCTCCCCGAAGCCTGACCCTCACCCGTCCCCTAATCCTAACCCGTACGCTAACACTAACCCGCGCCCTCACACGTACGCTCCCCCTATAGCGTTGTCGTACCCTCCCCTGGACCCTACACCGTCACCGTCCCCTAACCCTAACCCTAGCCCTAACCCTAACCCTAACCCTTCCCCGAAGCCTGACCCTCACCCATCCCCTAATCCTAACCCGTACGCTAACACTAACCCGCGCCCTCACACGTACACTCCCCCTAAAGCGTTGTCGTACCCTCCCCTGGACCCTAAACCGTCCCCGTCCGCTAACCCTAACCCTAGCCCGAACCCTAACCCTAACCCTTCCCCGAAGCCTGACCCTCACCCGTCCCCTAATCCTAACCCGTACGCTAACACTAACCCGTGCCCTCACACATACGCTCCCCCTAAAGCGTTGTCGTACCCTCCCCTGGACCCTAAACCGTCCCCGTCCCCTAACCCTAACCCTTCCCCGAAACCTGACCCTCACCCGTCCCCTAATCCTAACGCGTACGCTAACACTAACCCGCCCCCTCACACGTACGCTCCCCCTAAAGCGTTGTCGTACCCTCCCCTGGACCCTAAGCCGTCCCCATCCCGTAACCCTAACCCTAGCCCGAACCCTAACCCTAACGCTTCCCCGAAACCTGACGCTCACCCGTCCCCTAATCCTAACCCGTACGCTAACACTAACCCGCGCCCTCACACGTACGCTCCCCCTAAAGCGTTGTCGTACCCTCCCCTGGACCCTAAACCGTCCCCGTCCCCTAACCCTAACCCTAGCACGAACCCTAACCCTAACCCTTCCCCGAAGACTGACCCTCACCCGTCCCCTAATCCTAACCCGTATGCTAACACTAACCCGCACCCTCACACGTACGCTCCCCCTAAAGCGTTGCCGTACCCTCCCCTGGACCCTAAACCGTCCCCGTCCCCTAACCCTAACCCTAGCCCGAACCCTAACCCTAACCCTTCCCCCAAGCCTGACCCTCACCCGTCCCCTCATCCTCACCCGTACGCTAACACTAACCCACGCCCTCACACGTACGCTCCCCCTAAAGCATTGTCGTACCCTCCCCTGGACCCTAAACCGTCCCCGTCCCCTGAACCTAACCCTAGCCCGAACCCTAACCCTAACCCTTCCCCGAAGCCTGACCCTCACCCGTCCCCTAATCCTAACCCGTACGCTAACACTAACCCGCGCCCTCACACGTACGCTCCCCCTAAAGCGTTGTCGTACCCTCCCCTGGACCCTAAACCGTCCCCGTCCCCTAACCCTAACCCTAGCACGAACCCTAACCCTAACCCTTCCCCGAAGCCTGACCCTCACTCGTCTCCTAATCCTAACCCGTACGCTAACACTAACCCGTGCCCTCACACGTACGCTCCCCCTAAAGTGTTGTCGTACCCTCCCCTGGACCCTAAACCGTCCCCGTCCCCTAACCCTAACCCTAGCCCAAACCGTAACCCTAACACTTCCCCGAAGCCTGACCCTCACCCGTCCCCTAATCCTAACCCGTACGCTAACACTAACCCGCGCCCTCAAACGTACGCTCCCCCGAAAGCGTTGTCCTACCCTCCCCTGGACCCTAAACCGTCCCCGTCCCCTAACCCTAACCCTAGCCCGAACCCTAACCCTAACCCTTCCCCTAAGCCTGACCCTCACCCGTCCCCTAATCCTAACCCGTACGCTAACACTGACCCGTGCCCTCACACGTACGCTCCCCATAAAGCGTTGTCGTACCCTCCCCTGGACCCTAAACCGTCCCCGTCCCCTAACCCTAACCCTAGCCCGAACCCTAACCCTAAGCCTTCCCCGAAGCCTGACCCTCACCCGTCCCCTAATCCTAACCCGTACGCTAACACTAACCCACGCCCTCACACGTACGCCCCCCCTGAAGCGTTGTCGTACCCTCCCCTGGACCCTAAACCGTCCCCGTCCCCTAACCCTAACCCTTGCCCGAACCCTAACCCTAAACCCTCCCCGAAGCCTGACCCTCACCCGTCCCCTAATCCTAACCCGTACGCTAACACTAACCCGCGCCCTCACACGTACGCTCCCCCTAAAGCGTTGTCGTACCCTCCCCTGGACCCTACACCGTCACCGTCCCCTAACCCTAACCCTAGCCCTAATCCTAACCCTAACCCTTCCCCGAAGCCTGACCCTCACCCATCCCCTAATCCTAACCCGTACGCTAACACTAACCCGCGCCCTCACACGTACACTCCCCCTAAAGCGTTGTCGTACCCTCCCCTGGACCCTAAACCGTCCCCGTCCGCTAACCCTAACCCTAGCCCGAACCCTAACCCTAACCCTTCCCCGAAGCCTGACCCTCACCCGTCCCCTAATCCTAACCCGTACGCTAACACTAACCCGCGCCCTCACACGTACGCTCCCCCTAAAGCGTTGTCGTACCCTCCCCTGGACCCTAAACCGTCCCCGTCCCCTAACCCTAACCCTAGCACGAACCCTAACCCTAACCCTTCCCCGAAGACTGACCCTCACCCGTCCCCTAATCCTAACCCGTATGCTAACACTAACCCGCACCCTCACACGTACGCTCCCCCTAAAGCGTTGCCGTACCCTCCCCTGGACCCTAAACCGTCCCCGTCCCCTAACCCTAACCCTAGCCCGAACCCTAACCCTAACCCTTCCCCGAAGCCTGACCCTCACTCGTCCCCTAATCCTAACCCGTACGCTAACACTAACCCGTGCCCTCACACGTACGCTCCCCCTAAAGTGTTGTCGTACCCTCCCCTGGACCCTAAACCGTCCCCGTCCCCTAACCCTAACCCTAGCCCGAACCCTAACCCTAAGCCTTCCCCGAAGCCTGACCCTCACCCGTCCCCTAATCCTAACCCGTACGCTAACACTAACCCACGCCCTCACACCTACGCTCCCTCTATAGCGTTGTCGTACCCTCCCCTGGACCCTAAACCGTCCCCGTCCCCTAACCCTAACCCTAGCCCGAACCCTAACCCTAACCCTTCCCCGAAGCCTGACCCTCACCCGTCCCCTAATCCTAACCCGTACGCTAACACTAACCCGCGCCCTCACACGTACGCTCCCCCTAAAGCATTATCGTACCCTCACCTGGACCCTAAACCGTACCCGTCCCCTAACCCTAACCCTAGCCGGAACCATACCCCTAAACTTTCCCCGAAGCCTGACCCTCACCCGTCCACTAATCCTAACCCGTACGCTAACACTAACCCGCGCCCTCACACGTACGCTCCCCCTAAAGCGTTGTCATACCCTCCCCTGGACCCTAAACCGTCCCCATCCCCTAACCCTAACCCTAGCCCGAACCCTAACCCTAACCCTTCCCCGAAGCCTGACCATCACACGTCCCCTAATCCTAACCCGTACGCTAACACTAACCCGCGCCCTCACATGTACGCTCGCCTTAAAGCGTTGTCGTACCTTCCCCTGGACCCTAAACCGTCCCCGTCCCCTAACCCTAACCCTTGCCCGAACCCTAAACCTAACGCTTCCCCGAAGCCTGACCCTCACCCGTCCCCTATTCCTCACCCGTACGCTAACACTAACCCCCGCCCTCACACGTACGCTCCCACTAAAGCGTTGTCGTACCCTCCCCTGGACCCTAAGCCGTCCCCGTCCCCTAACCCTAACCCTAGCCCGAACCCTAACCCTAAACCTTCCCCGAAGCCTGACCCTCACCCGTCCCCTAATCCTAACGCGTACGCTAACACTAACCCGCGCTCTGACACGTACGCTCCCCCTAAAGCATTATCGTACCCTTCCCTGGACCATAAGCCGTCCCCGTCCCCTAACCCTAACCCTAGCCCGAACCCTAACCCTAACCCTTCCCCGAAGCCTGAACCTCACCCGTCCCCTAATCCTAACCCGTACGCTAACACTAACCCGCGCCCTCACACGTACGCTCCCCCTAAAGCGTTGTCGTACCCTCCCCTGGACCCTAAACCGTCCCCGTCCCCTAACCCTAACCCTAGCCCGAACCCTAACCCTAACCCTTCCCCGAAGCCTGACCCTCACCCGTCCCCTAATCCTAACCCGTACGATAACACTAACCCGCGCCCTCACACGTACGCTCCCCCTAAAGCGTGGTCGTACCCTCCCCTGGACCCTAAACCGTCCCCGTCCCCTAACCCTAACCCTAGCCCGAACCCTAACCCTAACCCTTCCCCGAAGCCTGACCCTCACCCGTCCCCTAATCCTAAACCATACGCTAACACTAACCCACGCCCTCACACGTACGCTCCCCCTAAAGCGTTGTCGTACCCTCCCCTGGACCCTAAACCGTCCCCGTCCCCTAACCCTAACCCTAGCCCGAACCCTAACCCTAACCCTTCCCCGAAGCCTGACCCTCACCCGTCCCCTAATCCTAACGCGTACGCTAACACTAACCCGTGCCCTCACACGTACGCTCCCCCTAAAGCGTTGTCGTACCCTCCCCTGGACCCTAAACCGTCCCCGTCCCCTAACCCTAACCCTAGCCCGAACCGTAACCCTAACCCTTCCCCGAAGCCTGACCCTCACCCGTCCCCTAATCCTAACCCGTACGCTAACACTAACCCACGCCCTCACACGTACGCTCCCCCTAAAGCGTTGTCGTACCCTCCCCTGGACCCTAAACCGTCCCCGTCCCCTAACCCTAACCCTTGCCTGAACCCTAACCCTAACCCTTCCCCGAAGCCTGACCCTCACCCGTCCCCTAATCCTAAACCGTACGCTAACACTAACCCGCGCCCTCACACGTACGCTCCCCCTAAAGCGTTGTCGTACCCTCCCCTGGACCCTACACCGTCACCGTCCCCTAACCCTAACCCTAGCCCTAATCCTAACCCTAACCCTTCCCCGAAGCCTGACCCTCACCCATCCCCTAATCCTAACCCGTACGCTAACACTAACCCGCGCCCTCACACGTACACTCCCCCTAAAGCGTTGTCGTACCCTCCCCTGGACCCTAAACCGTCCCCGTCCGCTAACCCTAACCCTAGCCCGAACCCTAACCCTAACCCTTCCCCGAAGCCTGACCCTCACCCGTCCCCTAATCCTAACCCGTACGCTAACACTAACCCGCGCCCTCACACGTACGCTCCCCCTAAAGCGTTGTCGTACCCTCCCCTGGACCCTAAACCGTCCCCGTCCCCTAACCCTAACCCTAGCACGAACCCTAACCCTAACCCTTCCCCGAAGACTGACCCTCAACCGTCCCCTAATCCTAACCCGTATGCTAACACTAACCCGCACCCTCACACGTACGCTCCCCCTAAAGCGTTGCCGTACCCTCCCCTGGACCCTAAACCGTCCCCGTCCCCTAACCCTAACCCTAGCCCGAACCCTAACCCTAACCCTTCCCCGAAGCCTGACCCTCACCCGTCCCCTCATCCTCACCCGTACGCTAACACTAACCCACGCCCTCACACGTACGCTCCCCCTAAAGCATTGTCGTACCCTCCCCTGGACCCTAAACCGTCCCCGTCCCCTGAACCTAACCCTAGCCCGAACCCTAACCCTAACCCTTCCCCGAAGCCTGACCCTCACCCGTCCCCTAATCCTAACCCGTACGCTAACACTAACCCGCGCCCTCACACGTACGCTCCCCCTAAAGCGTTGTCGTATCCTCCCCTGGACCCTAAACCGTCCCCGTCCCCTAACCCTAACCCTAGCACGAACCCTAACCCTAACCCTTCCCCGAAGCCTGACCCTCACTCGTCCCCTAATCCTAACCCGTACGCTAACACTAACCCGTGCCCTCACACGTACGCTCCCCCTAAAGCGTTGTCGTACCCTCCCCTGGACCCTAAACCGTCCCCGTCCCCTAACCCTAACCCTAGCCCGAACCCTAACCCTAACCCTTCCCCTAAGCCTGACCCTCACCCGTCCCCTAATCCTAACCCGTACGCTAACACTGACCCGTGCCCTCACACGTACGCTCCCCATAAAGCGTTGTCGTACCCTCCCCTGGACCCTAAACCGTCCCCGTCCCCTAACCCTAACCCTAGCCCGAACCCTAACCCTAAGCCTTCCCCGAAGCCTGACCCTCACCCGTCCCCTAATCCTAACCCGTACGCTAACACTAACCCACGCCCTCACACGTACGCTCCCCCTGAAGCGTTGTCGTACCCTCCCCTGGACCCTAAACCGTCCCCGTCCCCTAACCCTAACCCTTGCCCGAACCCTAACCCTAAACCCTCCCCGAAGCCTGACCCTCACCCGTCCCCTAATCCTAACCCGTACGCTAACACTAACCCGCGCCCTCACACGTACGCTCCCCCTAAAGCGTTGTCGTACCCTCCCCTGGACCCTACACCGTCACCGTCCCCTAACCCTAACCCTAGCCCTAATCCTAACCCTAACCCTTCCCCGAAGCCTGACCCTCACCCATCCCCTAATCCTAACCCGTACGCTAACACTAACCCGCGCCCTCACACGTACACTCCCCCTAAAGCGTTGTCGTACCCTCCCCTGGACCCTAAACCGTCCCCGTCCGCTAACCCTAACCCAAGCCCGAACCCTAACCCTAACCCTTCCCCGAAGCCTGACCCTCACCCGTCCCCTAATCCTAACCCGTACGCTAACACTAACCCGCGCCCTCACACGTACGCTCCCCCTAAAGCGTTGTCGTACCCTCCCCTGGACCCTAAACCGTCCCCGTCCCCTAAACCTAACCCTAGCCCGAACCCTAACCCTAAGCCTTCCCCGAAGCCTGAGCCTCACCCGTCCCCTAATCCTAACGCGTACGCTAACACTAACCCGCCCCCTCACAGGTACGCTCCCCCTAAAGCGTTGTCGTACCCTCCCCTGGACCCTAAGCCGTCCCCATCTCGTAACCCTAACCCTAGCCCGAACCCTAACCCTAACCCTTCCCCGAAACCTGACCCTCACCCGTCCCCTAATCCTAACCCGTACGCTAACACTAACCCGCGCCCTCACACGTACGCTCCCCCTAAAGCGTTGTCGTACCCTCCCCTGGACCCTAAACCGTCCCCGTCCCCTAACCCTAACCCTAGCACGAACCCTAACCCTAACCCTTCCCCGAAGACTGACCCTCACCCGTCCCCTAATCCTAACCCGTACGCTAACACTAACCCGCACCCTCACACGTACGCTCCCCCTAAAGCGTTGCCATACCCTCCCCTGGACCCTAAACCGTCCCCGTCCCCTAACCCTAACCCTAGCCCGAACCCTAACCCTAACCCTTCCCCGAAGCCTGACCCTCACCCGTCCCCTCATCCTCACCCGTACGCTAACACTAACCCACGCCCTCACACGTACGCTCCCCCTAAAGCGTTGTCGTACCCTCCCCTGGACCCTAAACCGTCCCCGTCCCCTAACCCTAACCCTAGCACGAACCCTAACCCTAACCCTTCCCCGAAGCCTGACCCTCACTCGTCCCCTAATCCTAACCCGTACGCTAACACTAACCCGTGCCCTCACACGTACGCTCCCCCTAAAGTGTTGTCGTACCCTCCCCTGGACCCTAAACCGTCCCCGTCCCCTAACCCTAACCCTAGCCCGAACCCTAACCCTAAGCCTTCCCCGAAGTCTGACCCTCACCCGTCCCCTAATCCCAACCCGTACGCTAACACTAACCCACGCCCTCACACCTACGCTCCCTCTATAGCGTTGTCGTACCCTCCCCTGGACCCTAAACCGTCCCCGTCCCCTAACCCTAACCCTAGCCCGAACCCTAACCCTAACCCTTCCCCGAAGCCTGACCCTCACCCGTCCCCTAATCCTAACCCGTACGCTAACACTAACCCGCGCCCTCACACGTACGCTCTCCCTAAAGCATTATCGTACCCTCACCTGGACCCTAAACCGTACCCGTCCCCTAACCCTAACCCTAGCCGGAACCATACCCCTAAACTTTCCCCGAAGCCTGACCCTCACCCGACCCCTAATCCTAACCCGTACGCTAACACTAACCCGCGCCCTCAGGTGTACGCTCCCCCTAAAGCATTGTCGTACCCTCCCCTGGACCCTAAACCATCCCCGTCCCCTAACCCTAACCCTAGCCCGAACCCTAACCCTAACGCTTCCCCGAAGCCTGACCCTCACCCGTCCACTAATCCTAACCCGTACGCTAACACTAACCCGCGCCCTCACACGTACGCTCCCCCTAAAGCGTTGTCATACCCTCCCCTGGACCCTAAACCGTCCCCATCCCCTAACCCTAACCCTAGCCCGAACCCTAACCCTAACCCTTCCCCGAAGCCTGACCATCACACGTCCCCTAATCCTAACCCGTACGCTAACACTAACCCGCGCCCTCACATGTACGCTCGCCTTAAAGCGTTGTCGTACCTTCCCCTGGACCCTAAACCGTCCCCGTCCCCTAACCCTAACCCTTGCCCGAACCCTAAACCTAACGCTTCCCCGAAGCCTGACCCTCACCCGTCCCCTATTCCTCACCCGTACGCTAACACTAACCCCCGCCCTCACACGTACGCTCCCACTAAAGCGTTGTCGTACCCTCCCCTGGACCCTAAGCCGTCCCCGTCCCCTAACCCTAACCCTAGCCCGAACCCTAACCCTAAACCTTCCCCGAAGCCTGACCCTCACCCGTCCCCTAATCCTAACGCGTACGCTAACACTAACCCGCGCTCTGACACGTACGCTCCCCCTAAAGCATTATCGTACCCTTCCCTGGACCATAAGCCGTCCCCGTCCCCTAACCCTAACCCTAGCCCGAACCCTAACCCTAACCCTTCCCCGAAGCCTGAACCTCACCCGTCCCCTAATCCTAACCCGTACGCTAACACTAACCCGCGCCCTCACACGTACGCTCCCCCTAAAGCGTTGTCGTACCCTCCCCTGGACCCTAAACCGTCCCCGTCCCCTAACCCTAACCCTAGCCCGAACCCTAACCCTAACCCTTCCCCGAAGCCTGACCCTCACCCGTCCCCTAATCCTAACCCGTACGATAACACTAACCCGCGCCCTCACACGTACGCTCCCCCTAAAGCGTGGTCGTACCCTCCCCTGGACCCTAAACCGTCCCCGTCCCCTAACCCTAACCCTAGCCCGAACCCTAACCCTAACCCTTCCCCGAAGCCTGACCCTCACCCGTCCCCTAATCCTAAACCATACGCTAACACTAACCCACGCCCTCACACGTACGCTCCCCCTAAAGCGTTGTCGTACCCTCCCCTGGACCCTAAACCGTCCCCGTCCCCTAACCCTAACCCTAGCCCGAACCCTAACCCTAACCCTTCCCCGAAGCCTGACCCTCACCCGTCCCCTAATCCTAACGCGTACGCTAACACTAACCCGTGCCCTCACACGTACGCTCCCCCTAAAGCGTTGTCGTACCCTCCCCTGGACCCTAAACCGTCCCCGTCCCCTAACCCTAACCCTAGCCCGAACCGTAACCCTAACCCTTCCCCGAAGCCTGACCCTCACCCGTCCCCTAATCCTAACCCGTACGCTAACACTAACCCACGCCCTCACACGTACGCTCCCCCTAAAGCGTTGTCGTACCCTCCCCTGGACCCTAAACCGTCCCCGTCCCCTAACCGTAACCCTAGCCCGAAGCCTAACCCTAAGCCTTCCCCGAAGCCTGACCCTCACCCGTCCCCTAATCCTAACCCGTACGCTAACACTAACCCGCGCCCTCACACGTACGCTCCCCCTGAAGCGTTGTCGTACCCTCCCCTGGACCCTAAGCCGTCCCCGTCCCCTAACCCTAAACCTAGCCCGAACCCTAACCCTAACCCTTCCCCGAAGCCTGACCCTCACCCGTCCCCTAATCCTAACCCGTACGCTAACACTAACCAGCACCCTCACACGTACGCTCCCCCTAAAGCGTTGTTGTACCCTCCCCTGGACCCTAAACAGCACCCGTCCCCTAAACCTAACCCTAGCCCGAACCCTAACCCTAACCCTTCCCCGAAGCCTGACCCTCACCCGTCCCCTAATCCTAACCCGTACGCTAACACTGACCCGTGCCCTCACACGTACGCTCCCCATAAAGCGTTGTCGTACCCTCCCCTGGACCCTAAACCGTCCCCGTCCCCTAACCCTAACCCTAGCCCGAACCCTAACCCTAAGCCTTCCCCGAAGCCTGACCCTCACCCGTCCCCTAATCCTAACCCGTACGCTAACACTAACCCGCGCCCTCACACGTACGCTCCCCCTGAAGCGTTGTCGTACCCTCCCCTGGACCCTAAACCGTCCCCGTCCCCTAACCCTAACCCTAGCCCGAACCCTAACCCTAAACCCTCCCCGAAGCCTGACCCTCACCCGTCCCCTAATCCTAACCCGTACGCTAACACTAACCCGCGCCCTCACACGTACGCTCCCCCTAAAGCGTTGTCGTACCCTCCCCTGGACCCTACACCGTCCCCGTCCCCTAACCCTAACCCTAGCCCGAACCCTAACCCTAAGCCTTCCCCGAAGCCTGACCCTCACACGTCCCCTAATCCTAACCCGTACGCTAACACTAACCCGCGCCCTCACACGTACGCTCCCCCTGAAGCGTTGTCGTACCCTCCCCTGGACCCTAAGCCGTCCCCGTACCCTAACCCTAAACCTAGCCCGAACCCTAACCCTAACCCTTCCCCGAAGCCTGACCCTCACCCGTCCCCTAATCCTAAACCGTACGCTAACACTAACCAGCGCCCTCACACGTACGCTCCCCCTAAAGCGTTGTTGTACCCTCCCCTGGACCCTAAACCGCCCCCGTCCCCTAAACCTAACCCTAGCCCGAACCCTAAACCTAAACCTTCCCCGAAGCCTGACCCTCACCCGTCCCCTAATCCTAACCCGTACGCTAACACTGACCCGTGCCCTCACACGTACGCTCCCCATAAAGCGTTGTCGTACCCTCCCCTGGACCCTAAACCGTCCCCGTCCCCTAACCCTAACCCTAGCCCGAACCCTAACCCTAAGCCTTCCCCGAAGCCTGACCCTCACCCGTCCCCTAATCCTAACCCGTACGCTAACACTAACCCGCGCCCTCACACGTACGCTCCCCCTGAAGCGTTGTCGTACCCTCCCCTGGACCCTACACCGTCACCGTCCCCTAACCCTAACCCTAGCCCTAACCCTAACCCTAACCCTTCCCCGAAGCCTGACCCTCACCCATCCCCTAATCCTAACCCGTACGCTAACACTAACCCGCGCCCTCACACGTACACTCCCCCTAAAGCGTTGTCGTACCCTCCCCTGGACCCTAAACCGTCCCCGTCCGCTAACCCTAACCCTAGCCCGAACCCTAACCCTAACCCTTCCCCGAAGCCTGACCCTCACCCGTCCCCTAATCCTAACCCGTACGTTAACACTAACCCACGCCCTCACACGTACGCTCCCCCTAAAGCGTTGTCGTACCCTCCCCTGGACCCTAAACCGTCCCCGTCCCCTAACCCTAACCCTAGCCCGAACCCTAACCCTAAGCCTTCTCCGAAGCCTGAGCCTCACCCGTCCCCTAATCCTAACGCGTACGCTAACACTAACCCGCCCCCTCACACGTACGCTCCCCCTAAAGCGTTGTCGTACCCTCCCCTGGACCCTAAGCCGTCCCCATCCCGTAACCCTAACCCTAGCCCGAACCCTAACCCTAACCCTTCCCCGAAACCTGACCCTCACCCGTCCCCTAATCCTAACCCGTACGCTAACACTAACTCGCGCCCTCACACGTACACTCCCCCTAAAGCGTTGTCGTACCCTCCCCTGGACCCTAAACCGTCCCCGTCCCCTAACCCTAACCCTAGCCCGAACCCTAACCCTAACCCTTCCCCGAAGCCTGACCCTCACCCGTCCCCTAATCCTAACCCGTACGCTAACACTAACCCGCGCCCTCACAAGTACGCTCCCCCTGAAGCGTTGTCGTACCCTCCCCTGGACCCTAAACCGTCCCCGGCCCCTAACCTTAACCCCAGCCCGAACACTAACCCTAACACTTCCCCGAAGCCTGACCCTCACCCGTCCCCTAATCCTAACCCGTACGCTAACACTAACCCGCGCCCTCACACGTACGCTCCCCCTAAAGCGTTGTCGTACCCTCCCCTGGACCCTAAACCGTCCCCGTCCCCTAACCCTAACCCTAGCCCGAACCCTAACCCTAACACTTCCCCGAAGCCTGACCCTCACTCGTCCCCTAATCCTAACCCGTACGCTAACACTAACCCGTGCCCTCACACGTACGCTCCCCCTAAAGCGTTGTCGTACCCTCCCCTGGACCCTAAACCATCCCCGTCCCCTAACACTAACCCTAGCCGGAGCCGTAACCCTAAGCCTTCCCCGAAGCCTTACCCTCACCCGTCCCCTAATCCTAAGCCGTACGCTAACACTAACCAGCGCCCTCACACGTACGCTCCCCCTAAAGCGTTGTTGTACCCTCCCCTGGACCCTAAACCGCCCCCGTCCCCTAAACCTAACCCTAGCCCGAACCCTAACCCTAACCCTTCCCCGAAGCCTGACCCTCACCCGTCCCCTAATCCTAACCCGTACGCTAACACTGACCCGTGCCCTCACAAGTACGCTCCCCATAAAGCGTTGTCGTACCCTCCCCTGGACCCTAAACCGTCCCCGTCCCCTAACCCTAACCCTAGCCCGAACCCTAACCCTAAGCCTTCCCCGAAGCCTGACCCTCACCCGTCCCCTAATCCTAACCCGTACGCTAACCCTAACCCGCGCCCTCACACGTACGCTCCCCCTGAAGTGTTGTCGTACCCTCCCCTGGACCCTAAACCGTCCCCGTCCCCTAACCCTAACCCTAGCCCGAACCCTAACCCTAAACCCTCCCCGAAGCCTGACCCTCACCCTTCCCCTAATCCTAACCCGTACGCTAACACTAACCCGCGCCCTCACACGTACGCTCCCCCTAAAGCGTTGTCGTACCCTCCCCTGGACCCTACACCGTCACCGTCCCCTAACCCTAACCCTAGCCCTAACCCTAACCCTAACCCTTCCCCGAAGCCTGACTCTCACCCATCCCCTAATCCTAACCCGTACGCTAACACTAACCCGCGCCCTCACACGTACGCTCCCCCTAAAGCGTTGTCGTACCCTCCCCTGGACCCTAAACCGTCCCCGTCCCCTAACCCTAACCCTAGCCCGAACCCTAACCCTAACCCTTCCCCGAAGCCTGACCCTCACCCGTCCCCTAATCCTAACCCGTACGCTAACACTAACCCGCGCCCTCACACGTACGCTCCACCTAAACCGTTGTCGTACCCTCCCCTGGACCCTAAACCGTCCCCGTCCCATAACCCTAACCCTAGCCCGAACCCTAACCCTAACCCTTCCCCGAAGCCTGACCCTCACCCGTCCCCTAATCCTCACCCGTACGCTAACACTAACCCGCGCCCTCACACGTACGCTCCCCCTAAAGCGTTGTCGTACCCTCCCCTGGACCCTAAACCGTCCCCGTCCCCTAACCCTAACCCTAGCCCGAACCCTAACCCTAACCCTTCCCCGAAGCCTGACCCTCACCCGTCCCCTAATCCTAACCCGTACGCTAACACTAACCCGCGCCCTCACATGTACGCTTCCCTTAAAGCGCTGTCGTACCATCCCCTGGACCCTAAACCGTCCCCGTCCCCTAAACCTAACCCTAGCCTGAACCCTAACCCTAAGCCTTCCCCGAAGCCTGACCCTCACCCGTCCCCTAATCCTAACCCGAACGCTAAAACTAACCCACGCCCTCACACCTACGCTCCCTCTAAAGCGTTGTCGTACCCTCCCCTGGACCCTAAGCCATCCCCGTCCCCTAACCCTAACCCTAGCCCGAACCCTAACCCTAACCCTTCCCCGAAGCCTGACCCTCACCCGTCCCCTAATCCTAACCCGTACGCTTACACTAACCCGCGCCCTCACACGTACGCTCCCCCTGAAGCGTTGTCGTACCCTCCCCTGGACCCTAAACCGTCCCCGGCCCCTAACCTTAACCCCAGCCCGAACCCTAACCCTAACCCTTCCCCGTAGCCTGACCCTCACCCGTCCCCTAATCCTAACCCGTACGCTAACACTAACCCGCACCCTCACACGTACGCTCCCCCTAAAGCGTTGTCGTACCCTCCCCTGGACCCTAAACCATCCCCGTCCCCTAACCCTAACCCTAGCCGGAGCCGTAACCCTAAGCCTTCCCCGAAGCCTGACCCTCACCCGTCCCCTAATCCTAACCCGTACGCTAACACTAACCCGCGCCCTCACACGTACGCTCCCCCTGAAGCGTTGTCGTACCCTCCCCTGGACCCTAAACCGTCCCCGTCCCCTAACCCTAACCCTATCCCGAACCCTAACCCTAACCCTTCCCCGAAGCCTGACCCTCACCCGTCCCCTAATCCTAACCCGTACGCTAACACTAACCAGCGCCCTCACACGTACGCTCCCCCTAAAGCGTTGTTGTACCCTCACCTGGACCCTAAACCGCCCCCGTCCCCTAAACCTAACCCTAGCCCGAACCCTAACCCTAACCCTTCCCCGAAGCCTGACCCTCACCCGTCCCCTAATCCTAACCCGTACGCTAACACTGACCCGTGCCCTCACACGTACGCTCCCCATAAAGCGTTGTCGTACCCTCCCCTGGACCCTAAACCGTCCCCGTCCCCTAACCCTAACCCTAGCCCGAACCCTAACCCTAACCCTTCCCCGAAGCCTGACCCTCACCCGTCCCCTAATCCTAACCCGTACGCTAACACTAACCCGCGCCCTGACACGTACGCTCCCCCTGAAGCGTTGTCGTACCCTCCCCTGGACCCTAAGCCGTCCCCGTCCCCTAACCCTAAACCTAGCCCGAACCCTGACCCTAACCCTTCCCCGAAGCCTGACCCTCACCCGTCCCCTAATCCTAACCCGTACGCTAACACTAACCAGCGCCCTCACACGTACGCTCCCCCTAAAGCGTTGTTGTACCCTCCCCTGGACCCTAAACCGCCCCCGTCCCCTAAACCTAACCCTAGCCCGAACCCTAACCCTAACCCTTCCCCGAAGCCTGACCCTCACCCGTTCCCTAATCCTAACCCGTACGCTAACACTGACCCGTGCCCTCACACGTACGATCCCCATAAAGCGTTGTCGTACCCTCCCCTGGACCCTAAACCGTCCCCGTCCCCTAACCCTAACCCTAGCCCGAAACCTAACCCTAAGCCTTCCCCGAAGCCTGACCCTCACCCGTCCCCTAATCCTAACCCGTACGCTAACACTAACCCGCGCCCTCACACGTACGCTCCCCCTAAAGCGTTGTCGTACCCTCCCCTGGACCCTACACCGTCCCCGTCCCCTAACCCTAACCCTAGCCCGAACCCTAACCCTAAACCCTCCCCGAAGCCTGAGCCTCACCCGTCCCCTAATCCTAACCCGTACGCTAACACTAACCCGCGCCCTCACACGTACGCTCCCCCTAAAGCGTTGTCGTACCCTCCCCTGGACCCTACACCGTCCCCGTCCCCTAAACCTAACCCTAGCCCGAACCCTAACCCTAAGCCTTCCCCGAAGCCTGACCCTCACCCGTCCCCTAATCCTAACCCGTACGCTAACACTAACCCGCGCCCTCACACGTACGCTCCCCCTGAAGCGTTGTCGTACCCTCCCCTGGACCCTAAGCCGTCCCCATCCCCTAACCCTAAACCTAGCCCGAACCCTAACCCTAACCCTTCCCCGAAGCCTGACACTCAACCGTCCCCTAATCCTAACCCGTACGCTAACACTAACCAGCGCCCTCACACGTACGCTCCCCCTAAAGCGTTGTTGTACCCTCCCCTGGACCCTAAACCGCCCCCGTCCCCTAAACCTAACCCTAGCCCGAACCCTAACCCTAACACTTCCCCGAAGCCTGACCCTCACCCGTCCCCTAATCCTAACCCGTACGCTAACACTGACCCGTGCCCTCACACGTACGCTCACCATAAAGCGTTGTCGTACCCTCCCCTGGACCCTAAACCGTCCCCGTCCCCTAACCCTAACCCTAGCCCGAACCCTAACCCTCAGCCTTCCCCGAAGCCTGAGCCTCACCCGTCCCCTAATCCTAACCCGTACGCTAACACTAACCCGCGCCCTGACACGTACGCTCCCCCTAAAGCGTTGTCGTACCCTCCCCTGGACCCTACACCGTCACCGTCCCCTAACCCTAACCCTAGCCCTAACCCTAACCCTAACCCTTCCCCGAAGCCTGATCCTCACCCATCCCCTAATCCTAAACCGTACGCTAACACTAACCCGCGCCCTCACACGTACACTCCCCCTAAAGCGTTGTCGTACCCTCCCCTGGACCCTAAACCGTCCCCGTCCGCTAACCCTAACCCTAGCCCGAACCCTAACCCTAACCCTTCCCCGAAGCCTGACCCTCACCCGTCCCCTAATCCTAACCCGTACGCTAACACTAACCCGCGCCCTCACACGTACGCTCCCCCTAAAGCGTTGTCGTACCCTCCCCTGGACCCTAAACCGTCCCCGTCCCCTAACCCTAACCCTAGCCCGAACCCTAACCCTAAGCCTTCCCCGAAGCCTGAGCCTCACCCGTCCCCTAATCCTAACGCGTACGTTAACACTAACCCGCCCCCTCACACGTACGCTCCCCCTAAAGCGTTGTCGTACCCTCCCCTGGACCCTAAGCCGTCCCCATCCCGTAACCCTAACCCTAGCCCGAACCCTAACCCTAACCCTTCCCCGAAACCTGACCCTCACCCGTCCCCTAATCCTAACCCGTACGCTAACACTAACCCGCGCCCTCACACGTACGCTCCCCCTAAAGCGTTGTCGTACCCTCCCCTGGACCCTAAACCGTCCCTGTCCCCTAACCCTAACCCTAGCACGAACCCTAACCCTAACCCTTCCCCGAAGACTGACCCTCACCTGTCCCCTAATCCTAACCCGTACGCTAACACTAACCCGCACCCTCACACGTACGCTCCCCCTAAAGCGTTGCCGTACCCTCCCCTGGACCCTAAACCGTCCCCGTCCCCTAACCCTAACCCTAGCCCGAACCCTAACCCTAACCCTTCCCCGAAGCCTGACCCTCACCCGTCCCCTCATCCTCACCCGTACGCTAACACTAACCCACGCCCTCACACGTACGCTCCCCCTAAAGCATTGTCGTACCCTCCCCTGGACCCTAAACCGTCCCCGTTCCCTGAAACTAACCCTAGCCCGAACCCTAACCCTAACCCTTCCCCGAAGCCTGACCCTCACCCGTCCCCTAATCCTAACCCGTACGCTAACACTAACCCGCGCCCTCACACGTACGCTCCCCCTAAAGCGTTGTTGTACCCTCCCCTGGACCCTAAACCGTCCCCGTCCCCTAACCCTAACCCTAGCCTGAACCCTAACCCTAACCCTTCCCCGAAGCCTGACCCTCACCCGTCCCCTAATCCTAACCCGTACGCTAACACTAACCCACGCCCTCACACCTACGCTCCCTCTAAAGCGTTGTCGTACCCTCCCCTGGACCCTAAGCCGTCCCCGTCCCCTAACCCTAACCCTAGCCCGAACCCTAACCCTAACCCTTCCCCGAAGCCTGACCCTCACCCGTCCCCTAATCCTAACCCGTACGCTAACACTAACCCGCGCCCTCACACGTACGCTCCCCCTGAAGCGTTGTCGTACCCTCCCCTGGACCCTAAACCGTCCTCGGCCCCTAACCTTAACCCCAGCCCGAACCCTAACCCTAACCCTTCCCCGAAGCCTGACCCTCACCCGTCCCCTAATCCTAACCCGTACGCTAACACTAACCCGCGCCCTCACACGTACGCTCCCCCTAAAGCGTTGTCGTACCCTCCCCTGGACCCTAAACCGTCCCCGTCCCCTAACCCTAACCCTAGCCCAAACCCTAACCCTAACACTTCCCCGAAGCCTGACCCTCACTCGTCCCCTAATCCTAACCCGTACGCTAACACTAACCCGCGCCCTCACACGTACGCTTCCCCTGAAGCGTTGTCGTACCCTCCCCTGGACCCTAAGCCGTCCCCATCCCCTAACCCTAAACCTAGCCCGAACCCTAACCCTAACCCTTCCCCGAAGCCTGACCCTCACCCATCCCCTAATCCTAACCCGTACGCTAACACTAACCAGCGCCCTCACACGTACGCTCCCCCTAAAGCGTTGTTGTACCCTCCCCTGGACCCTAAACCGCCCCCGTCCCCTAAACCTAACCCTAGCCCGAACCCTAACCCTAACCCTTCCCCGAAGCCTGACCCTCACCCGTCCCCTAATCCTAACCGTACGCTAACACTGACCCGTGTCCTCACACGTACGCTCCCCATAAAGCGTTGTCGTACACTCCCCAGGACCCTAAACCGTCCCCGTCCCCTAACCCTAACCCTAGCCCGAACCCTAACCCTAAGCCTTCCCCGAAGCCTGACCCTCACCCGTCCCCTAATCCTAACCCGTACGCTAACACTAACCCGCGCCCTCACACGTACGCTCCCCCTGAAGCGTTGTCGTACCCTCCCCTGGACCCTAAACCGTCCCCGTCCCCTAACCCTAACCCTAGCCCGAACCCTAACCCTAAACCCTCCCCGAAGCCTGACCGTCACCCGTCCCCTAATCCTAACCCGTACGCTAACACTAACCCGTGCCCTCACACGTACGCTCCCCCTAAAGCGTTGTCATACCCTCCCCTGGACCCTACACCGTCCCCGTCCCCTAACCCTAACCCTAGCCCGAACCCTAACCCTAAGCCTTCCCCGAAGCCTGACCCTCACCCGTCCCCTAATCCTAACCCGTATGCTAACACTAACCCGCGCCCTCACACGTACGCTCCCCCTGAAGCGTTGTCGTACCCTCCCCTGGACCCTAAGCCGTCCCCGTCCCCTAACCCTAACCCTAGCCCGAACCCTAACCCTTCCCCGAAGCCTGACCCTCACCCGTCCCCTAATCCTAACCCGTACGCTAACACTAACCAGCGCCCTCACACGTACGCTCCCCCTAAAGCGTTGTTGTACACTCCCCTGGACCCTAAACCGCCCCCGTCCCCTAAACCTAACCCTAGCCCGAACCCTAACCCTAACCCTTCCCCGAAGCCTGACCCTCACCCGTCCCCTAATCCTAACCCGTACGCTAACACTGACCCGTGCCCTCACACGTACGCTCCCCATAAAGCGTTGTCGTACCCTCCCCTGGACCCTAAACCGTCCCCGTCCCCTAACCCTAACCCTAGCCCGAACCCTAACCCTAAGCCTTCCCCGAAGCCTGACCCTCACCCGTCCCCTAATCCTAACCCGTACGCTAACACTAACCCGCGCCCTCACACGTACGCTCCCCCTGAAGCGTTGTCGTACCCTCCCATGGACCCTAAACCGTCCCCGTCCCCTAACCCTAACCCTAGCCCGAACCCTAACCCTAAACCCTCCCCGAAGCCTGACCCTCACCCGTCCCCTAATCCTAACCCGTACGCTAACACTAACCCGCGCCCTCACACGTACGCTCCCCCTATAGCGTTGTCGTACCCTCCCCTGGACCCTACACCGTCACCGTCCCCTAACCCTAACCCTAGCCCTAACCCTAACCCTAACCCTTCCCCGAAGCCTGACCCTCACCCATCCCCTAATCCTAACCCGTACGCTAACACTAACCCGCGCCCTCACACGTACACTCCCCCTAAAGCGTTGTCGTACCCTCCCCTGGACCCTAAACCGTCCCCGTCCGCTAACCCTAACCCTAGCCCGAACCCTAACCCTAACCCTTCCCCGAAGCCTGACCCTCACCCGTCCCCTAATCCTAACCCGTACGCTAACACTAACCCGTGCCCTCACACATACGCTCCCCCTAAAGCGTTGTCGTACCCTCCCCTGGACCCTAAACCGTCCCCGTCCCCTAACCCTAACCCTTCCCCGAAACCTGACCCTCACCCGTCCCCTAATCCTAACGCGTACGCTAACACTAACCCGCCCCCTCACACGTACGCTCCCCCTAAAGCGTTGTCGTACCCTCCCCTGGACCCTAAGCCGTCCCCATCCCGTAACCCTAACCCTAGCCCGAACCCTAACCCTAACGCTTCCCCGAAACCTGACGCTCACCCGTCCCCTAATCCTAACCCGTACGCTAACACTAACCCGCGCCCTCACACGTACGCTCCCCCTAAAGCGTTGTCGTACCCTCCCCTGGACCCTAAACCGTCCCCGTCCCCTAACCCTAACCCTAGCACGAACCCTAACCCTAACCCTTCCCCGAAGACTGACCCTCACCCGTCCCCTAATCCTAACCCGTATGCTAACACTAACCCGCACCCTCACACGTACGCTCCCCCTAAAGCGTTGCCGTACCCTCCCCTGGACCCTAAACCGTCCCCGTCCCCTAACCCTAACCCTAGCCCGAACCCTAACCCTAACCCTTCCCCCAAGCCTGACCCTCACCCGTCCCCTCATCCTCACCCGTACGCTAACACTAACCCACGCCCTCACACGTACGCTCCCCCTAAAGCATTGTCGTACCCTCCCCTGGACCCTAAACCGTCCCCGTCCCCTGAACCTAACCCTAGCCCGAACCCTAACCCTAACCCTTCCCCGAAGCCTGACCCTCACCCGTCCCCTAATCCTAACCCGTACGCTAACACTAACCCGCGCCCTCACACGTACGCTCCCCCTAAAGCGTTGTCGTACCCTCCCCTGGACCCTAAACCGTCCCCGTCCCCTAACCCTAACCCTAGCACGAACCCTAACCCTAACCCTTCCCCGAAGCCTGACCCTCACTCGTCTCCTAATCCTAACCCGTACGCTAACACTAACCCGTGCCCTCACACGTACGCTCCCCCTAAAGTGTTGTCGTACCCTCCCCTGGACCCTAAACCGTCCCCGTCCCCTAACCCTAACCCTAGCCCAAACCGTAACCCTAACACTTCCCCGAAGCCTGACCCTCACCCGTCCCCTAATCCTAACCCGTACGCTAACACTAACCCGCGCCCTCAAACGTACGCTCCCCCGAAAGCGTTGTCCTACCCTCCCCTGGACCCTAAACCGTCCCCGTCCCCTAACCCTAACCCTAGCCCGAACCCTAACCCTAACCCTTCCCCTAAGCCTGACCCTCACCCGTCCCCTTATCCTAACCCGTACGCTAACACTGACCCGTGCCCTCACACGTACGCTCCCCATAAAGCGTTGTCGTACCCTCCCCTGGACCCTAAACCGTCCCCGTCCCCTAACCCTAACCCTAGCCCGAACCCTAACCCTAAGCCTTCCCCGAAGCCTGACCCTCACCCGTCCCCTAATCCTAACCCGTACGCTAACACTAACCCACGCCCTCACACGTACGCCCCCCCTGAAGCGTTGTCGTACCCTCCCCTGGACCCTAAACCGTCCCCGTCCCGTAACCCTAACCCTTGCCCGAACCCTAACCCTAAACCCTCCCCGAAGCCTGACCCTCACCCGTCCCCTAATCCTAACCCGTACGCTAACACTAACCCGCGCCCTCACACGTACGCTCCCCCTAAAGCGTTGTCGTACCCTCCCCTGGACCCTACACCGTCACCGTCCCCTAACCCTAACCCTAGCCCTAATCCTAACCCTAACCCTTCCCCGAAGCCTGACCCTCACCCATCCCCTAATCCTAACCCGTACGCTAACACTAACCCGCGCCCTCACACGTACACTCCCCCTAAAGCGTTGTCGTACCCTCCCCTGGACCCTAAACCGTCCCCGTCCGCTAACCCTAACCCTAGCCCGAACCCTAACCCTAACCCTTCCCCGAAGCCTGACCCTCACCCGTCCCCTAATCCTAACCCGTACGCTAACACTAACCCGCGCCCTCACACGTACGCTCCCCCTAAAGCGTTGTCGTACCCTCCCCTGGACCCTAAACCGTCCCCGTCCCCTAACCCTAACCCTAGCACGAACCCTAACCCTAACCCTTCCCCGAAGACTGACCCTCACCCGTCCCCTAATCCTAACCCGTATGCTAACACTAACCCGCACCCTCACACGTACGCTCCCCCTAAAGCGTTGCCGTACCCTCCCCTGGACCGTAAACCGTCCCCGTCCCCTAACCCTAACCCTAGCCCGAACCCTAACCCTAACCCTTCCCCGAAGCCTGACCCTCACTCGTCCCCTAATCCTAACCCGTACGCTAACACTAACCCGTGCCCTCACACGTACGCTCCCCCTAAAGTGTTGTCGTACCCTCCCCTGGACCCTAAACCGTCCCCGTCCCCTAACCCTAACCCTAGCCCGAACCCTAACCCTAAGCCTTCCCCGAAGCCTGACCCTCACCCGTCCCCTAATCCTAACCCGTACGCTAACACTAACCCACGCCCTCACACCTACGCTCCCTCTATAGCGTTGTCGTACCCTCCCCTGGACCCTAAACCGTCCCCGTCCCCTAACCCTAACCCTAGCCCGAACCCTAACCCTAACCCTTCCCCGAAGCCTGACCCTCACCCGTCCCCTAATCCTAACCCGTACGCTAACACTAACCCGCGCCCTCACACGTACGCTCCCCCTAAAGCATTATCGTACCCTCACCTGGACCCTAAACCGTACCCGTCCCCTAACCCTAACCCTAGCCGGAACCATACCCCTAAACTTTCCCCGAAGCCTGACCCTCACCCGTCCACTAATCCTAACCCGTACGCTAACACTAACCCGCGCCCTCACACGTACGCTCCCCCTAAAGCGTTGTCATACCCTCCCCTGGACCCTAAACCGTCCCCATCCCCTAACCCTAACCCTAGCCCGAACCCTAACCCTAACCCTTCCCCGAAGCCTGACCATCACACGTCCCCTAATCCTAACCCGTACGCTAACACTAACCCGCGCCCTCACATGTACGCTCGCCTTAAAGCGTTGTCGTACCTTCCCCTGGACCCTAAACCGTCCCCGTCCCCTAACCCTAACCCTTGCCCGAACCCTAAACCTAACGCTTCCCCGAAGCCTGACCCTCACCCGTCCCCTATTCCTCACCCGTACGCTAACACTAACCCCCGCCCTCACACGTACGCTCCCACTAAAGCGTTGTCGTACCCTCCCCTGGACCCTAAGCCGTCCCCGTCCCCTAACCCTAACCCTAGCCCGAACCCTAACCCTAAACCTTCCCCGAAGCCTGACCCTCACCCGTCCCCTAATCCTAACGCGTACGCTAACACTAACCCGCGCTCTGACACGTACGCTCCCCCTAAAGCATTATCGTACCCTTCCCTGGACCATAAGCCGTCCCCGTCCCCTAACCCTAACCCTAGCCCGAACCCTAACCCTAACCCTTCCCCGAAGCCTGAACCTCACCCGTCCCCTAATCCTAACCCGTACGCTAACACTAACCCGCGCCCTCACACGTACGCTCCCCCTAAAGCGTTGTCGTACCCTCCCCTGGACCCTAAACCGTCCCCGTCCCCTAACCCTAACCCTAGCCCGAACCCTAACCCTAACCCTTCCCCGAAGCCTGACCCTCACCCGTCCCCTAATCCTAACCCGTACGATAACACTAACCCGCGCCCTCACACGTACGCTCCCCCTAAAGCGTGGTCGTACCCTCCCCTGGACCCTAAACCGTCCCCGTCCCCTAACCCTAACCCTAGCCCGAACCCTAACCCTAACCCTTCCCCGAAGCCTGACCCTCACCCGTCCCCTAATCCTAAACCATACGCTAACACTAACCCACGCCCTCACACGTACGCTCCCCCTAAAGCGTTGTCGTACCCTCCCCTGGACCCTAAACCGTCCCCGTCCCCTAACCCTAACCCTAGCCCGAACCCTAACCCTAACCCTTCCCCGAAGCCTGACCCTCACCCGTCCCCTAATCCTAACGCGTACGCTAACACTAACCCGTGCCCTCACACGTACGCTCCCCCTAAAGCGTTGTCGTACCCTCCCCTGGACCCTAAACCGTCCCCGTCCCCTAACCCTAACCCTAGCCCGAACCGTAACCCTAACCCTTCCCCGAAGCCTGACCCTCACCCGTCCCCTAATCCTAACCCGTACGCTAACACTAACCCACGCCCTCACACGTACGCTCCCCCTAAAGCGTTGTCGTACCCTCCCCTGGACCCTAAACCGTCCCCGTCCCCTAACCCTAACCCTTGCCTGAACCCTAACCCTAACCCTTCCCCGAAGCCTGACCCTCACCCGTCCCCTAATCCTAAACCGTACGCTAACACTAACCCGCGCCCTCACACGTACGCTCCCCCTAAAGCGTTGTCGTACCCTCCCCTGGACCCTACACCGTCACCGTCCCCTAACCCTAACCCTAGCCCTAATCCTAACCCTAACCCTTCCCCGAAGCCTGACCCTCACCCATCCCCTAATCCTAACCCGTACGCTAACACTAACCCGCGCCCTCACACGTACACTCCCCCTAAAGCGTTGTCGTACCCTCCCCTGGACCCTAAACCGTCCCCGTCCGCTAACCCTAACCCTAGCCCGAACCCTAACCCTAACCCTTCCCCGAAGCCTGACCCTCACCCGTCCCCTAATCCTAACCCGTACGCTAACACTAACCCGCGCCCTCACACGTACGCTCCCCCTAAAGCGTTGTCGTACCCTCCCCTGGACCCTAAACCGTCCCCGTCCCCTAACCCTAACCCTAGCACGAACCCTAACCCTAACCCTTCCCCGAAGACTGACCCTCAACCGTCCCCTAATCCTAACCCGTATGCTAACACTAACCCGCACCCTCACACGTACGCTCCCCCTAAAGCGTTGCCGTACCCTCCCCTGGACCCTAAACCGTCCCCGTCCCCTAACCCTAACCCTAGCCCGAACCCTAACCCTAACCCTTCCCCGAAGCCTGACCCTCACCCGTCCCCTCATCCTCACCCGTACGCTAACACTAACCCACGCCCTCACACGTACGCTCCCCCTAAAGCATTGTCGTACCCTCCCCTGGACCCTAAACCGTCCCCGTCCCCTGAACCTAACCCTAGCCCGAACCCTAACCCTAACCCTTCCCCGAAGCCTGACCCTCACCCGTCCCCTAATCCTAACCCGTACGCTAACACTAACCCGCGCCCTCACACGTACGCTCCCCCTAAAGCGTTGTCGTATCCTCCCCTGGACCCTAAACCGTCCCCGTCCCCTAACCCTAACCCTAGCACGAACCCTAACCCTAACCCTTCCCCGAAGCCTGACCCTCACTCGTCCCCTAATCCTAACCCGTACGCTAACACTAACCCGTGCCCTCACACGTACGCTCCCCCTAAAGCGTTGTCGTACCCTCCCCTGGACCCTAAACCGTCCCCGTCCCCTAACCCTAACCCTAGCCCGAACCCTAACCCTAACCCTTCCCCTAAGCCTGACCCTCACCCGTCCCCTAATCCTAACCCGTACGCTAACACTGACCCGTGCCCTCACACGTACGCTCCCCATAAAGCGTTGTCGTACCCTCCCCTGGACCCTAAACCGTCCCCGTCCCCTAACCCTAACCCTAGCCCGAACCCTAACCCTAAGCCTTCCCCGAAGCCTGACCCTCACCCGTCCCCTAATCCTAACCCGTACGCTAACACTAACCCACGCCCTCACACGTACGCTCCCCCTGAAGCGTTGTCGTACCCTCCCCTGGACCCTAAACCGTCCCCGTCCCCTAACCCTAACCCTTGCCCGAACCCTAACCCTAAACCCTCCCCGAAGCCTGACCCTCACCCGTCCCCTAATCCTAACCCGTACGCTAACACTAACCCGCGCCCTCACACGTACGCTCCCCCTAAAGCGTTGTCGTACCCTCCCCTGGACCCTACACCGTCACCGTCCCCTAACCCTAACCCTAGCCCTAATCCTAACCCTAACCCTTCCCCGAAGCCTGACCCTCACCCATCCCCTAATCCTAACCCGTACGCTAACACTAACCCGCGCCCTCACACGTACACTCCCCCTAAAGCGTTGTCGTACCCTCCCCTGGACCCTAAACCGTCCCCGTCCGCTAACCCTAACCCAAGCCCGAACCCTAACCCTAACCCTTCCCCGAAGCCTGACCCTCACCCGTCCCCTAATCCTAACCCGTACGCTAACACTAACCCGCGCCCTCACACGTACGCTCCCCCTAAAGCGTTGTCGTACCCTCCCCTGGACCCTAAACCGTCCCCGTCCCCTAAACCTAACCCTAGCCCGAACCCTAACCCTAAGCCTTCCCCGAAGCCTGAGCCTCACCCGTCCCCTAATCCTAACGCGTACGCTAACACTAACCCGCCCCCTCACAGGTACGCTCCCCCTAAAGCGTTGTCGTACCCTCCCCTGGACCCTAAGCCGTCCCCATCTCGTAACCCTAACCCTAGCCCGAACCCTAACCCTAACCCTTCCCCGAAACCTGACCCTCACCCGTCCCCTAATCCTAACCCGTACGCTAACACTAACCCGCGCCCTCACACGTACGCTCCCCCTAAAGCGTTGTCGTACCCTCCCCTGGACCCTAAACCGTCCCCGTCCCCTAACCCTAACCCTAGCACGAACCCTAACCCTAACCCTTCCCCGAAGACTGACCCTCACCCGTCCCCTAATCCTAACCCGTACGCTAACACTAACCCGCACCCTCACACGTACGCTCCCCCTAAAGCGTTGCCATACCCTCCCCTGGACCCTAAACCGTCCCCGTCCCCTAACCCTAACCCTAGCCCGAACCCTAACCCTAACCCTTCCCCGAAGCCTGACCCTCACCCGTCCCCTCATCCTCACCCGTACGCTAACACTAACCCACGCCCTCACACGTACGCTCCCCCTAAAGCGTTGTCGTACCCTCCCCTGGACCCTAAACCGTCCCCGTCCCCTAACCCTAACCCTAGCACGAACCCTAACCCTAACCCTTCCCCGAAGCCTGACCCTCACTCGTCCCCTAATCCTAACCCGTACGCTAACACTAACCCGTGCCCTCACACGTACGCTCCCCCTAAAGTGTTGTCGTACCCTCCCCTGGACCCTAAACCGTCCCCGTCCCCTAACCCTAACCCTAGCCCGAACCCTAACCCTAAGCCTTCCCCGAAGTCTGACCCTCACCCGTCCCCTAATCCCAACCCGTACGCTAACACTAACCCACGCCCTCACACCTACGCTCCCTCTATAGCGTTGTCGTACCCTCCCCTGGACCCTAAACCGTCCCCGTCCCCTAACCCTAACCCTAGCCCGAACCCTAACCCTAACCCTTCCCCGAAGCCTGACCCTCACCCGTCCCCTAATCCTAACCCGTACGCTAACACTAACCCGCGCCCTCACACGTACGCTCTCCCTAAAGCATTATCGTACCCTCACCTGGACCCTAAACCGTACCCGTCCCCTAACCCTAACCCTAGCCGGAACCATACCCCTAAACTTTCCCCGAAGCCTGACCCTCACCCGACCCCTAATCCTAACCCGTACGCTAACACTAACCCGCGCCCTCAGGTGTACGCTCCCCCTAAAGCATTGTCGTACCCTCCCCTGGACCCTAAACCATCCCCGTCCCCTAACCCTAACCCTAGCCCGAACCCTAACCCTAACGCTTCCCCGAAGCCTGACCCTCACCCGTCCACTAATCCTAACCCGTACGCTAACACTAACCCGCGCCCTCACACGTACGCTCCCCCTAAAGCGTTGTCATACCCTCCCCTGGACCCTAAACCGTCCCCATCCCCTAACCCTAACCCTAGCCCGAACCCTAACCCTAACCCTTCCCCGAAGCCTGACCATCACACGTCCCCTAATCCTAACCCGTACGCTAACACTAACCCGCGCCCTCACATGTACGCTCGCCTTAAAGCGTTGTCGTACCTTCCCCTGGACCCTAAACCGTCCCCGTCCCCTAACCCTAACCCTTGCCCGAACCCTAAACCTAACGCTTCCCCGAAGCCTGACCCTCACCCGTCCCCTATTCCTCACCCGTACGCTAACACTAACCCCCGCCCTCACACGTACGCTCCCACTAAAGCGTTGTCGTACCCTCCCCTGGACCCTAAGCCGTCCCCGTCCCCTAACCCTAACCCTAGCCCGAACCCTAACCCTAAACCTTCCCCGAAGCCTGACCCTCACCCGTCCCCTAATCCTAACGCGTACGCTAACACTAACCCGCGCTCTGACACGTACGCTCCCCCTAAAGCATTATCGTACCCTTCCCTGGACCATAAGCCGTCCCCGTCCCCTAACCCTAACCCTAGCCCGAACCCTAACCCTAACCCTTCCCCGAAGCCTGAACCTCACCCGTCCCCTAATCCTAACCCGTACGCTAACACTAACCCGCGCCCTCACACGTACGCTCCCCCTAAAGCGTTGTCGTACCCTCCCCTGGACCCTAAACCGTCCCCGTCCCCTAACCCTAACCCTAGCCCGAACCCTAACCCTAACCCTTCCCCGAAGCCTGACCCTCACCCGTCCCCTAATCCTAACCCGTACGATAACACTAACCCGCGCCCTCACACGTACGCTCCCCCTAAAGCGTGGTCGTACCCTCCCCTGGACCCTAAACCGTCCCCGTCCCCTAACCCTAACCCTAGCCCGAACCCTAACCCTAACCCTTCCCCGAAGCCTGACCCTCACCCGTCCCCTAATCCTAAACCATACGCTAACACTAACCCACGCCCTCACACGTACGCTCCCCCTAAAGCGTTGTCGTACCCTCCCCTGGACCCTAAACCGTCCCCGTCCCCTAACCCTAACCCTAGCCCGAACCCTAACCCTAACCCTTCCCCGAAGCCTGACCCTCACCCGTCCCCTAATCCTAACGCGTACGCTAACACTAACCCGTGCCCTCACACGTACGCTCCCCCTAAAGCGTTGTCGTACCCTCCCCTGGACCCTAAACCGTCCCCGTCCCCTAACCCTAACCCTAGCCCGAACCGTAACCCTAACCCTTCCCCGAAGCCTGACCCTCACCCGTCCCCTAATCCTAACCCGTACGCTAACACTAACCCACGCCCTCACACGTACGCTCCCCCTAAAGCGTTGTCGTACCCTCCCCTGGACCCTAAACCGTCCCCGTCCCCTAACCCTAACCCTTGCCTGAACCCTAACCCTAACCCTTCCCCGAAGCCTGACCCTCACCCGTCCCCTAATCCTAACCCGTACGCTAACACTAACCCGCGCCCTCACACGTACGCTCTCCCTAAAGCGTTGTCGTACCCTCCCCTGGACCCTAAACCGTCCCCGTCCCCTAACCCTAACCCCAGCCCGAACCCTAACCCTAAGCCTTCCCCGAAGCCTGACACTCACCCATCCCCTAATCCTAAACCGTACGCTAACACTAACCCGCGCCCTCACACGTACGCTCCCCCTAAAGCGTTGTCGTACCCTCCCCTGGACCCTAAGCCGTCCCCGTCCCCTAACCCTAACCCTAGCCCGAACCCTAACCCTAACCCTTCCCCGAAGCCTGACCCTCACCCGTCCCCTAATCCTAACCCGTACGCTAACACTAACCCGCGCCCTCACACGTACGCTCCCCCTAAAGCGTTGTCGTACCCTCCCCTGGACCCTAAGCCGTCCCCGTCCCCTAACCCTAACCCTAGCCCGAACCCTAACCCTAAACCTTCCCCGAAGCCTGACCCTCACCCGTCCCCTAATCCTAACCCGTATGCTAACACTAACCCGCGCCCTCACACGTACGCTCCCCCTAAAGCGTTGTCGTACCCTCCCCTGGACCCTAAGCCGTCCCCGTCCCCTAACCCTAACCCTAGCCCGAACCCTAACCCTAACCCTTCCCCGAAGCCTGACCGTCACCCGTCCCCTAATCCTAACGCGTACGCTAACACTAACCCGCGCCCTGACACGTACGCTCCCCCTAAAGCATTATCGTACCCTCCCCTGGACCATAAGCCGTCCCCATCCCCTAACCCTAACCCTAGCCCGAACCCTAACCCTAACCCTTCCCCGAAGCCTGAACCTCACCCGTCCCCTAATCCTAACCCGTACGCTACCACTAACCCGCACCCTCACACGTACGCTCCCCCTAAAGCGTTGTCGTACCCTCCCCTGGACCCTAAACCGTCCCCGTCCACTAACCCTAACCCTAGCCCGAACCCTAACCCTAACCCTTCCCCGAAGCCTGACCCTCACCCGTCCCCTAATCCTAACCCGTACGCTAACACTAACCCGCGCCCTCACACGTACGCTCCCCCTAAAGCGTTGTCGTACCCTCCCCTGGACCCTAAACCGTCCCCATCCCCTAACCCTAACCCTAGCCCGAACCCTAACCCTAAGCCTTCCCCGAAGCCTGAGCCTCACCCGTCCCCTAATCCTAACGCGTACGCTAACACTAACCCGCCCCCTCACACGTACGCTCCCCCTAAAGCGTTGTCGTACCCTCCCCTGGACTCTAAGCCGTCCCCATCCCGTAACCCTAACCCTAGCCCGAACCCTAACCCTAACCCTTCCCCGAAACCTGACCCTCACCCGTCCCCTAATCCTAACCCGTACGCTAACACTAACCCGCGCCCTCACACGTACGCTCCCCCAATGCGTTGTCGTACCCTCCCCTGGACCCTAAACCGTCCCCGTCCCCTGAACCTAACCCTAGCCCGAACCCTAACCCTAACCCTTCCCCGAAGCCTGACCCTCACCCGTCCCCTAATCCTAACCCGTACGCTAACACTAACCCGCGCCCTCACACGTACGCTCCCCCTAAAGCGTTGTCGTACCCTCCCCTGGACCCTAAACCGTCCCCGTCCCCTAACCCTAACCCTAGCCCGAACCCTAACCCTAACCCTTCCCCGAAGCCTGACCCTCACCCGTCCCCTAATCCTAACCCGTACGATAACACTAACCCGCGCCCTCACACGTACGCTCCCCCTAAAGCGTGGTCGTACCCTCCCCTGGACCCTAAACCGTCCCCGTCCCCTAACCCTAACCCTAGCCCGAACCCTAACCCTAACCCTTCCCCGAAGCCTGACCCTCACCCGTCCCCTAATCCTAAACCATACGCTAACACTAACCCACGCCCTCACACGTACGCTCCCCCTAAAGCGTTGTCGTACCCTCCCCTGGACCCTAAACCGTCCCCGTCCCCTAACCCTAACCCTAGCCCGAACCCTAACCCTAACCCTTCCCCGAAGCCTGACCCTCACCCGTCCCCTAATCCTAACGCGTACGCTAACACTAACCCGTGCCCTCACACGTACGCTCCCCCTAAAGCGTTGTCGTACCCTCCCCTGAACCCTAAACCGTCCCCGTCCCCTAACCCTAACCCTAGCCCGAACCGTAACCCTAACCCTTCCCCGAAGCCTGACCCTCACCCGTCCCCTAATCCTAACCCGTACGCTAACACTAACCCACGCCCTCACACGTACGCTCCCCCTAAAGCGTTGTCGTACCCTCCCCTGGACCCTAAACCGTCCCCGTCCCCTAACCCTAACCCTTGCCTGAACCCTAACCCTAACCCTTCCCCGAAGCCTGACCCTCACCCGTCCCCTAATCCTAACCCGTACGCTAACACTAACCCGCGCCCTCACACGTACGCTCTCCCTAAAGCGTTGTCGTACCCTCCCCTGGACCCTAAACCGTCCCCGTCCCCTAACCCTAACCCCAGCCCGAACCCTAACCCTAAGACTTCCCCGAAGCCTGACACTCACCCATCCCCTAATCCTAACCCGTACGCTAACACTAACCCGCGCCCTCACACGTACGCTCCCCCTAAAGCGTTGTCGTACCCTCCCCTGGACCCTAAGCCGTCCCCGTCCCCTAACCCTAACCCTAGCCCGAACCCTAACCCTAACCCTTCCCCGAAGCCTGACCCTCACCCGTCCCCTAATCCTAACCCGTACGCTAACACTAACCCGCGCCCTCACACGTACGCTCCCCCTAAAGCGTTGTCGTACCCTCCCCTGGACCCTAAGCCGTCCCCGTCCCCTAACCCTAACCCTAGCCCGAACCCTAACCCTAAACCTTCCCCGAAGCCTGACCCTCACCCGTCCCCTAATCCTAACCCGTATGCTAACACTAACCCGCGCCCTCACACGTACGCTCCCCCTAAAGCGTTGTCGTACCCTCCCCTGGACCCTAAGCCGTCCCCGTCCCCTAACCCTAACCCTAGCCCGAACCCTAACCCTAACCCTTCCCCGAAGCCTGACCGTCACCCGTCCCCTAATCCTAACGCGTACGCTAACACTAACCCGCGCCCTGACACGTACGCTCCCCCTAAAGCATTATCGTACCCTCCCCTGGACCATAAGCCGTCCCCGTCCCCTAACCCTAACCCTAGCCCGAACCCTAACCCTAACCCTTCCCCGAAGCCTGAACCTCACCCGTCCCCTAATCCTAACCCGTACGCTACCACTAACCCGCACCCTCACACGTACGCTCCCCCTAAAGCGTTGTCGTACCCTCCCCTGGACCCTAAACCGTCCCCGTCCGCTAACCCTAACCCTAGCCCGAACCCTAACCCTAACCCTTCCCCGAAGCCTGACCCTCACCCGTCCCCTAATCCTAACCCGTACGCTAACACTAACCCGCGCCCTCACACGTACGCTCCCCCTAAAGCGTTGTCGTACCCTCCCCTGGACCCTAAACCGTCCCCATCCCCTAACCCTAACCCTAGCCCGAACCCTAACCCTAAGCCTTCCCCGAAGCCTGAGCCTCACCCGTCCCCTAATCCTAACGCGTACGCTAACACTAACCCGCCCCCTCACACGTACGCTCCCCCTAAAGCGTTGTCGTACCCTCCCCTGGACTCTAAGCCGTCCCCATCCCGTAACCCTAACCCTAGCCCGAACCCTAACCCTAACCCTTCCCCGAAACCTGACCCTCACCCGTCCCCTAATCCTAACCCGTACGCTAACACTAACCCGCGCCCTCACACGTACGCTCCCCCAAAGCGTTGTCGTACCCTCCCCTGGACCCTAAACCGTCCCCGTCCCCTAACCCTAACCCTAGCACGAACCCTAACCCTAACCCTTCCCCGAAGACTGACCCTCACCCGTCCCCTAATCCTAACCCGTATGCTAACACTAACCCGCACCCTCACACGTACGCTCCCCCTAAAGCGTTGCCGTACCCTCCCCTGGACCCTAAACCGTCCCCGTCCCCTAACCCTAACCCTAGCCCGAACCCTAACCCTAACCCTTCCCCGAAGCCTGACCCTCACCCGTCCCCTCATCCTCACCCGTACGCTAACACTAACCCACGCCCTCACACGTACGCTCCCCCTAAAGCATTGTCGTACCCTCCCCTGGACCCTAAACCGTCCCCGTCCCCTGAACCTAACCCTAGCCCGAACCCTAACCCTAAACCTTCCCCGAAGCCTGACCCTCACCCGTCCCCTAATCCTAACCCGTACGCTAACACTAACCCGCGCCCTCACACGTACGCTCCCCCTAAAGCGTGGTCGTACCCTCCCCTGGACCCTAAACCGTCCCCGTCCCCTAACCCTAACCCTAGCACGAACCCTAACCCTAACCCTTCCCCGAAGCCTGACCCTCACTCGTCCCCTAATCCTAACCCGTATGCTAACACTAACCTGTGCCCTCACACGTACGCTCCCCCTAAAGTGTTGTCGTACCCTCCCCTGGACCCTAAACCGTCCCCGTCCCCTAACCCTAACCCTAGCCCGAACCGTAACCCTAACACTTCCCCGAAGCCTGACCCTCACCCGTCCCCTAATCCTAACCCGTACGCTAACACTAACCCACGCCCTCAAACGTACGCTCCCCCTAAAGCGTTGTCCTACCCTGCCCTGGACCCTAAACCGTCCCCGTCCCCTAACCCTAACCCTAGCCCGAACCCTAACCCTAACCCTTCCCCTAAGCCTGACCCTCACCCGTCCCCTAATCCTAACCCGTACGCTAACACTGACCCGTGCCCTCACACGTACACTCCCCATAAAGCGTTGTCGTACCCTCCCCTGGACCCTAAACCGTCCCCGTCCCCTAACCCTAACCCTAGCCCGAACCCTAACCCTAAGCCTTCCCCGAAGCCTGACCCTCACCCGTCCCCTAATACTAACCCGTACGCTAACACTAACCCACGACCTCACACGTACGCTCCCTCTGAAGCGTTGTCGTACCCTCCCCTGGACCCTAAACCGTCCCCGTCCCCTAACCCTAACCCTAGCCCGAACCCTAACCCTAAACCCTCCCCGAAGCCTGACCCTCACCCGTCCCCTAATCCTAACCCGTACGCTAACACTAACCCGCGCCCTCACACGTACGCTCCCCCTAAAGCGTTGTCGTACCCTCCCCTGGACCCTACACCGTCACCGTCCCCTAACCCTAACCCTAGCCCTAACCCTAAACCTAACCCTTCCCCGAAGCCTGACCCTCACCCATCCCCTAATCCTAACCCGTACGCTAACACTAACCCGCGCCCTCACACGTACACTCCCCCTAAAGCGTTGTCGTACCCTCCCCTGGACCCTAAACCGTCCCCGTCCGCTAACCCTAACCCTAGCCCGAACCCTAACCCTAACCCTTCCCCGAAGCCTGACCCTCACCCGTCCCCTAATCCTAACCCGTACGCTAACACTAACCCGCGCCCTCACACGTACGCTCCCCCTAAAGCGTTGTCGTACCCTCCCCTGGACCCTAAACCGTCCCCGTCCCCTAAACCTAACCCTAGCCCGAACCCTAACCCTAAGCCTTCCCCGAAGCCTGAGCCTCACCCGTCCCCTAATCCTAACGCGTACGCTAACACTAACCCGCCCCCTCACACGTACGCTCCCCCTAAAGCGTTGTCGTACCCTCCCCTGGACCCTAAGCCGTCCCCATCCCGTAACCCTATCCCTAGCCCGAACCCTAACCCTAACCCTTCCCCGAAACCTGACCCTCACCCGTCCCCTAATCCTAACCCGTACGCTAACACTAACCCGCGCCCTCACACGTACGGTCCCCCTAAAGCGTTGTCATACCCTCCCCTGGACCCTAAAACGTCCCCGTCCCCTAACAATAACCCTAGCCCGAACCCTAACCCTAACCCTTCCCCGAAGCCTGACCCTCACCCGTCCCCTCATCCTCACCCGTACGCTAACACTAACCCACGCCCTCACACATACGCTCCCCCTAATGCATTGTCGTACCCTCCCCTGGACCCTAAACCGTCCCCGTCCCCTGAACCTAACCCTACCCCGAACCCTAACCCTAACCCTTCCCCGAAGCCTGACCCTCACCCGTCCCCTAATCCTAACCCGTACGCTAACACTAACCCGCGCCCTCACACGTACGCTCCCCCTAAAGCGTTGTCGTACCCTCCCCTGGACCCTAAACCGTCCCCGTCCCCTAACCGTAACCCTAGCACGAACCCTAACCCTAACCCTTCCCCGAAGCCTGACCCTCACTCGTCCCCTAATCCTAACCCGTACGCTAACACTAACCCGTGCCCTCACACGTACGCTCCCCCTAAAGTGTTGTCGTACCCTCCCCTGGACCCTAAACCGTCCCCGTCCCCTAACCCTAACCCTAGCCCGAACCGTAACCCTAACACTTCCCCGAAGCCTGACCCTCACCCGTTCCCTAATCCTAACCCGTACGCTAACACTAACCCGCGCCCTCAAACGTACGCTCCCCCTAAAGCGTTGTCCTACCCTCCCCTGGACCCGAAACCGTCCCCGTCCCCTAACCCTAACCCTAGCCCGAACCCTAACCCTAACCCTTCCCCGAAGCCTGACCCTCACCCGACCCCTAATCCTAACCCGTACGCTAACACTAACCCGCGCTCTCACACGTACGCTCCCCCTAAAGCGTTGTCGTACCCTCCCCTGGACCCTAAACCGTCCCCGTCCCCTAACCCTAACCCTTGCCCGAACCCTAACCCTAACCCTTCCCCGAAGCCTGACCCTCACCCTTCCCCTATTCCTCACCTGTACGCTAACTCTAAACTGCGCCCTCACACGTACGCTCCCCCTAAATCGTTCTCATACCCTCCCCTAGACCCTAAACCGTCCCTGTTCCCTAACCCTAACCCTAGCCCGAACCCTAACCCTAACACTTCCCCGAAGCCTGACCCTCACCCGTCCCCTAATCCTAACCCGTACGCTAACACTAACCCGCGCCCTCACACGTACGCTCCCCCTAAAGCGTTGTCGTACCCTCCCCTGGACCCTAAACCGTCCCCGTCCCCTAACCCTAACCCTAGCCCGAAACCTAACCCTAACACTTCCCCGAAGCCTGACCCTCACCCGTCCCCTAATCCTAACGCGTACGCTAACACTAACCCGCGCCCTGACACGTACGCTCCCCCTAAAGCATTATCGTACCCTCCACTGGACCATAAGCCGTCCCCGTCCCCTAACCCTAACCGTAGCCCGAACCCTAACCCTAACCCTTCCCCGAAGCCTGACCCTCACCCGTCCCCTATTCCTCACCTGTACGCTAACACTAAACTGCGCCCTCACACGGACGCTCCCCCTAAAGCGTTCTCATACCCTCCCCTGGACCCTAAACCGTCCCCGTCCCCTAACCCTAACCCTAGCCCGAACCCTAACCCTAACCCTTCCCCGAAGCCTGACCCTCACCCGACCCCTAATCCTAACCCGTACGCTAACACTAACCCGCGCCCTCACACGTACGCTCCCCCTAAAGCATTATCGTACCCTCACCTGGACCCTAAACCGTACCCGTCCCCTAACCCTAACCCTAGCCGGAACCCTACCCCTAAACTTTCCCCGAAGCCTGACCCTCACCCGACCCCTAATCCTAACCCGTACGCTAACACTAACCCGCGCCCTCAGGTGTACGCTCCCCCTAAAGCATTGTCGTACCCTCCCTTGGACCCTAAACCATCCCCGTCCCCTAACCCTAACCCTAGCCCGAACCCTAACCCTAACGCTTCCCCGAAGCCTGACCCTCACCCGTCCACTAATCCTAACCCGTACGCTAACACTAACCCGCGCCCTCACACGTACGCTCCCCCTAAAGCGTTGTCATACCGTCCCCTGGACCCTAAACCGTCCCCAACCCCTAACCCTAACCCTAGCCCGAACCCTAACCCTAACCCTTCCCCGAAGCCTGACCATCACCCGTCCCCTAATCCTAACCCGTACGCTAACACTAACCGGCGCCCTCACATGTACGCTCGCCTTAAAGCGTTGTCGTACCTTCCCCTGGACCCTAAACCGTCCCCGTCACCTAACCCTAACCCTTGCCCGAACCCTAACCCTAACCCTTCCCCGAAGCCTGACCCTCACCCGTCCCCTATTCCTCACCCGTACGCTAACACTAACCCCCGCCCTCACACGTACGCTCCCACTAAAGCGTTGTCGTACCCTCCCCTGGACCCTAAACCGTCCCCGTCCCCTAACCCTAACCCTAGCCCGAACCCTAACCCTAAGCCCTCCCCGAAGCCTGAGCCTCACCCGTCCCCTAATCCTAACCCGTACGCTAACACTAACCCTTGCCCTCACACGTACGCTCCCCCTAAAGCGTTGTCGTACCCTCCCCTGGACCCTAAGCCGTCCCCGTCCCCTAACCCTAGCCCGAACCCTAACCCTAAACCTTCCCCGAAGCCTGACCCTCACCCGTCCCCTAATCCTAACGCGTACGCTAACACTAACCCGCGCCCTGACACGTACGCTCCCCCTAAAGCATTATCGTACCCTCCCCTGGACCATAAGCCGTCCCCGTCCCCTAACCCTAACCCTAGACCGAACCCTAACCCTAACCCTTCCCCGAAGCCTGAACCTCACCCGTCCCCTAATCCTAACCCGTACGCTAACACTAACCCGCGCCCTCACACGTACGCTCCCCCTAAAGCGTTGTCGTACCCTCCCCTGGACCCTAAACCGTCCCCGTCCCCTAACCCTAACCCTAGCCCGAACCCTAACCCTAACCCTTCCCCGAAGCCTGACCCTCACCCATCCCCTAATCCTAACCCGTACGATAACACTAACCCGCGCCCTCACACGTACGCTCCCCCTAAAGCGTTGTCGTACCCTTCCCTGGACCCTAAACCGTCCCCGTCCCCTAACCCTAACCCTAGCCCGAACCCTAACCCTAACCCTTCCCCGAAGCCTGACCCTCACCCGTCCCCTAGTCCTAACCCGTACGCTAACACTAACCCGTGCCCTCACACGTCCGCTCCCCCTAAAGCGTTGTCGTACCCTCCCCTGGACCCTAAACCGTCCCCGTCCCCTAACCCTAACCCTAGCCCGAACCGTAACCCTAACCCTTCCCCGAAGCCTGACCCTCACCCGTCCCCTAATCCTAACCCGTACGCTAACACTAACCCACGCCCTCACACGTACGCTCCCCCTAAAGCGTTGTCGTACCCTCGCCTGAACCCTAAACCGTCCCCGTCCCCTAACCCTAACCCTAGCCCGAACCCTAACCCTAACCCTTCCCCGAAGCCTGACCCTCACCCGTCCCCTAATCCTAACCCGTACGCTAACACTAACCCGCGCCCTCACACGTACACTTCCCCTAAAGCGTTGTCGTACCCTCCCCTGGACCCTAAACCGTCCCCGTCTCCTAAACTTAACCCTAGCCCGAACCCTAACCCTAACCCTTCCCCGAAGCCTGACCCTCACCCGTCCCCTAATCCTAACCCGTACGCTAACACTGACCCGCGCCCTCACACGTACGCTCCCCCTAAAGCGTTGTCTTACCCTCCCCTGGACCCTAAACCGTCCCCGTCCCCTAACCCTAACCCTAGCCCGAACCCTAACCCTAAGCCTTCCCCGAAGCCTGACCCTCACCCGTCCCCTAATGCTAACCCGTACGCTAACACTAACCCACGCCCTCACACCTACGCTCCCTCTAAAGCGTTGTCGTACACTCCCCTGGACCCTAAGCCGTCCCCGTCCCCTAACCCTAACCCTAGCCCGAACCCTAACCCTAAGCCTTCCCCGAAGCCTGACCCTCACCCGTCCCCTAATCCTAACCCGTATGCTAACACTAACCCGCGCCCTCACACGTACGCTCCCCCTGAAGCGTTGTCGTACCCTCCCCTGGACCCTAAACCGTCCCCGTCCCCTAACCCTAACCCTAGCCCGAACCCTAACCCTAACCCTTCCCCGAAGCCTGACCCTCACCCGTCCCCTAATCCTAACGCGTACGCTAACACTAACCCGCGCCCTGACACGTACGCTCCCCCTAAAGCATTATCGTACCCTCCCCTGGACCATAAGCCGTCCCCGTCCCCTAACCCTAACCGTAGCCCGAACCCTAACCCTAACCCTTCCCCGAAGCCTAACCCTCACCCGTCCCCTATTCCTCACCTGTACGCTAACACTAAACTGCGCCCTCACACGTACGCTCCCCCTAAAGCGTTCTCATACCCTCCCCTGGACCCTAAACCGTCCCCGTCCCCTAACCCTAACCCTAGCCCGAACCCTAATCCTAACCCTTCCCCGAAGCCTGACCCTCACCCGAACCCTAATCCTAACCCGTACGCTAACACTAACCCGCGCCCTCACACGTACGCTCCCCCTAAAGCATTATCGTACCCTCACCTGGACCCTAAACCGTACCCGTCCCCTAACCCTAACCCTAGGCGGAACCCTACCCCTAAACTTTCCCCGAAGCCTGACCCTCACCCGACCCCTAATCCTAACCCGTACGCTAACACTAACCCGCGCCCTCAGGTGTACGCTCCCCCTAAAGCATTGTCGTACCCTCCCCTGGACCCTAAACCATCCCCGTCCCCTAACCCTAACCCTAGCCCGAACCCTAACCCTAACGCTTCCCCGAAGCCTGACCCTCACCCGTCCACTAATCCTAACCCGTACGCTAACACTAACCCGCGCCCTCACACGTACGCTCCCCCTAAAGCGTTGTCATACCCTCCCCTGGACCCTAAACCGTCCCCGTCCCCTAACCCTAACCCTAGCCCGAACCCTAACCCTAACCCTTCCCCGAAGCCTGACCATCACCCGTCCCCTAATCCTAACCCGTAGGCTAACACTAACCCGCGCCCTCACACGTACGCTCCCCCTAAAGCGTTGTCATACCCTCCCCTGGACCCTAAACCGTCCCCGTCCCCTAACCCTAACCCTTGCCCGAACCCTAACCCTAACCCTTCCCCGAAGCCTGACCCTCACCCGTCCCCTATTCCTCACCCGTACGCTAACACTAACCCCCGCCCTCACACGTACGCTCCCACTAAAGCGTTGTCGTACCCTCCCCTGGACCCTAAACCGTCCCCGTCCCCTAACCCTAACCCTAGCCCGAACCCTAACCCTAAGCCCTCCCCGAAGCCTGAGCCTCACCCGTCCCCTAATCCTAACCCGTACGCTAACACTAACCCGTGCCCTCACACGTACGCTCCCCCTAAAGCGTTGTCGTACCCTCCCCTGAACCCTAAGCCGTCCCCGTCCCCTAACCCTAACCCTAGCCCGAACCCTAACCCTAAACCTTCCCCGAAGCCTGACCCTCACCCGTCCCCTAATCCTAACGCGTACACTAACACTAACCCACGCCCTGACACGTACGCTCCCCCTAAAGCATTATCGTACCCTCCCCTGGACCATAAGCCGTCCCCGTCCCCTAACCCTAACCCTAGCCCGAACCCTAACCCTAACCCTTCCCCGAAGCCTGAACCTCACCCGACCCTAATCCTAACCCGTACGCTAACACTAACCCGCGCCCTCACACGTACGCTCCCCCTAAAGCGTTGTCATACCCTCCCCTGGACCCTAAACCGTCCCCGTCCCCTAACCCTAACCCTAGCCCGAACCCTAACCCTAACCCTTCCCCGAAGCCTGACCCTCACCCGTCCCCTAATCCTAACCCGTACGCTAACACTAACCCACGCCCTCACACGTACGCTCCCCCTAAAGCGTTGTCGTACCCTCCCCTGGACCCTAAACCGTCCCCGTCCCCTAACCCTAACCCTAGCCCGAACCCTAACCCTAACCCTTCCCCGAAGCCTGACCCTCACCCGTCCCGTAATCCTAACCCGTACGCTAACACTAACCCGTGCCCTCACACGTACGCTCCCCCTAAAGCGTTGTCGTACCCTCCCCTGGACCCTAAACCGTCCCCGTCCCCTAACCCTAACCCTAGCCCGAACCGTAACCCTAACCCTTCCCCGAAGCCTGACCCTCACCCGTCCCCTAATCCTAACCCGTACGCTAACACTAACCCACGCCCTCACACGTACGCTCCCCCTAAAGCGTTGTCGTACCCTCCCCTGGACCTTAAACCGTCCCCGTCCCCTAACCCTAACCCTAGCCCGAACCCTAACCCTAACCCTTCCCCGAAGCCTGACCCTCACCCGTCCCCTAATCCTAACCCGTACGCTAACACTAACCCGCGCCCTCACACGTACTCTTCCCCTAAAGCGTTGTCGTACCCTCCCCTGGACCCTAAACCGTCCCCGTCCCCTAAACCTAACCCTAGCCCGAACTCTAACCCTAACCCTTCCCCGAAGCCTGACCCTCACCCGTCCCCTAATCCTAACCCGTACGCTAACACTGACCCGCGCCCTCACACGTACGCTCCCGCTAAAGCGTTGTCGTACCCTCCCCTGGACCCTAAACCGTCCCCGTCCCCTAACCCTAACCCTAGCCCGAACCCTAACCCTAACACTTCCCCGAAGCCTGACCCTCACCCGTCCCCTAATCCTATCCCGTACGCTAACCCTAACTAGCGCCCTCACACGTACGCTCCCCCTAAAGCGTTGTCGTACCCTCCCCTGGACCCTAAACAGTCCCCGTCCCCTAACCCTAACCCTAGCCCGAACCCTAACCCTAAGCCTTCCCCGAAGCCTGACCCTCACCCGTCCCCTAATCCTAACCCGTACGCTAACACTAACCCACGCCCTCACACCTACGCTCCCTCTAAAGCGTTGTCGTACCCTCCCCTGGACCCTAAGCCGTCCCCGTCCCCTAACCCTAACCCTAGCCCGAACCCTAACCCTAACCCTTCCCCGAAGCCTGACCCTCACCCGTCCCCTAATCCTAACCCGTACGCTAACACTAACCCGCGCCCTCACACGTACGCTCCCCCTGAAGCGTTGTCGTACCCTCCCCTGGACCCTAAACCGTCCCCGGCCCCTAACCTTAACCCCAGCCCGAACCCTAACCCTAACCCTTCCCCGAAGCCTGACCCTCACCCGTCCCCTAATCCTAAACCGTACGCTAACACTAACCCGCGCCCTCACTCGTACGCTCCCCCTAAAGCGTTGTCGTACCCTCCCCTGGACCCTAAATCGTCCCCGTCCCCTAACCCTAACCCTAGCCTGAACCCTAACCCTAACCCTTCCCCGAAGCCTGACCCTCACCCGTCCCCTAATCCTAACCCGTACGCTAACACTAACCCGCGCCCTCACACATACGCTCTCCCTAAAGCGTTGTCGTACCCTCCCCTGGACCCTAAACCGTCCCCGTCCCCTAACCCTAACCCTAGCCCGAACCCTAACCCTAAGCCTTCCCCGAAGCCTGACCCTCACCCATCCCCTAATCCTAACCCGTACGCTAACACTAACCCGCGCCCTCACACGTACGCTCCCCCTAAAGCGTTGTCGTACCCTCCCCTGGACCCTAAGCCGTCCCCGTCCCCTAACCCTAACCCTAGCCCGAACCCTAACCCTAACCCTTCCCCGAAGCCTGACCCTCACCCGTCCCCTAATCCTAACCCGTACGCTAACACTAACCCGCGCCCTCACACGTACGCTCCCCCTAAAGCGTTGTCGTACCCTCCCCTGGACCCTAAGCCGTCCCCGTCCCCTAACCCTAACCCTAGCCCGAAACCTAACCCTAACCCTTCCCCAAAGCCTGACCCTCACCCGTCCCCTAATCCTAACGCGTACGCTAACACTAACCAGCGCCCTGACACGTACGCTCCCCCTAAAGCATTATCGTACCCTCCCCTGGACCATAAGCCGTCCCCGTCCCCTAACCCTAACCCTAGCCCGAACCCTAACCCTAACCCTTCCCCGAAGCCTGAACTTCACCCGTCCCCTAATCCTAACCCGTACGCTAACACTAACCCGCACCCTCACACGTACGCTCCCCCTAAAGCGTTGTCGTACCCTCCCCTGGACCCTAAACCGTCCCCGTCCCCTAACCCTAACCCTAACCCTTCCCCGAAGCCTGACCCTCACCCGTCCCCTAATCCTAACCCGTACGCTAACACTAACCCATGCCCTCACACGTACGCTCCCCCTAAAGCGTTGTCGTACCCTCCCCTGGACCCTAAACCGTCCCCGTCCCCTAACCCTAACCCTAGCCCGAACCCTAACCCTAACCCTTCCCCGAAGCCTGACCCTCACCCGTCCCCTAATCCTAACCCGTACGCTAACACTAACCCGCGCCCTCACACGTACGCTCCCCCTAAAACGTTGTCGTACCCTCCCCTGGACCCTAAACCGTCCCCGTCCCCTAACACTAACCCTAGCCCGAAACCTAACCCTAACACTTCCCCGAAGCCTGACCCTCACCCGTCCCCTAATCCTAACCCGTACGCTAACACTAACCCGCGCCCTCACACGTACACTTCCCCTAAAGCGTTGTCGTACCCTCCCCTGGACCCTAAACCGTCCCCGTCCCCTAAACCTAACCCTAGCCCGAACCCTAACCCTAACCCTTCCCCGAAGCCTGACCCTCACCCGTCCCCTAATCCTAACCCGTACGCTAACACTGACCCGCGCCCTCACACGTACGCTCCCCCTAAAGCGTTGTCGTACCCTCCCCTGGACCCTAAACCGTCCCCGTCCCCTAACCCTAACCCTAGCCCGAACCCTAACCCTAACGCTTCCCCGAAGCCTGACTCTCACCAGTCCCATAATCCTAAACCGTACGCTAACCCTAACCAGCGCCCTCACACGTACGCTCCCCCTAAAGCGTTGTCGTACCCTCCCCTGGACCCTAAACCGTCCCCGTCCCCTAACCCTAACCCTAGCCCGAACCATAACCCTAAGCCTTCCCCGAAGCCTGACCCTCACCCGTCCCCTAATCCTAACCCGTACGCTAACACTAACCCACGCCCTCACACCTACGCTCCCTCTAAAGCGTTGTCGTACCCTCCCCTGGACCCTAAGCCGTCCCCGTCCCCTAACCCTAACCCTAGCCCGAACCCTAACCCTAACTCTTCCCCGAAGCCTGACCCTCACCCGTCCCCTAATCCTAACCCGTACGCTAACACTAACCCGCGCCCTCACACGTACGCTCCCCCTGAAGCGTTGTCGTACCCTCCCCTGGACCCTAAGCCGTCCCCGGCCCCTAACCTTAACCCCAGCCCGAACCCTAACCCTAACCCTTCCCCGAAGCCTGACCCTCACCCGTCCCCTAATCCTAACCCGTACGCTAACACTAACCCGCGCCCTCACTCGTACGCTCCCCCTAAAGCGTTGTCGTACCCTCCCCTGGACCCTAAACCGTCCCCGTCCCCTAACCCTAACCCTAGCCTGAACCCTAACCCTAACCCTTCCCCGAAGCCTGACCCTCACCCGTCCCCTTATCCTAACCCGTACGCTAACACTAACCCGCGCCCTCACACGTACGCTCCCCCTAAAGCGTTGTCGTACCCTCCCCTGGACCCTAAACCGTCCCCGTCCCCTAACCCTAACCCTAGCCCGAACCCTAACCCTAAGCCTTCCCCGAAGCCTGACCCTCACCCATCCCCTAATCCTAACCCATACGCTAACACTAACCCGCGCCCTCACACTTACGCTCCCCCTAAAGCGTTGTCGTACCCTCCCCTGGACCCTAAGCCGTCCCCGTCCCCTAACCCTAATCCTAGCCCGAACCCTAACCCTAACCCTTCCCCGAAGCCTGACCCTCACCCGTCCCCTAATCCTAACCCGTACGCTAACACTAACCCGCGCCCTCACACGTACGATCCCCCTAAAGCGTTGTCGTACCCTCACCTGGACCCTAAACCGTCCCCGTCCCCTAACCCTAACCCTAGCACGAACCCTAACCCTAACCCTTCCCCGAAGACTGACCCTCACCCGTCCCCTAATCCTAACCCGTACGCTAACACTAACCCGCACCCTCACACGTACGCTCCCCCTAAAGCGTTGTCGTACCCTCCCCTGGACCCTAAACCGTCCCCGTCCCCTAACCCTAACCCTAGCCCGAACCCTAACCCTAACCCTTCCCCGAAGCCTGACCCTCACCCGTCCCCTCATCCTCACCCGTACGCTAACACTAACCCGCTCCCTCACACGTACGCTCCCCCTAAAGCATTGTCGTACCCTCCCCTTGACCCTAAACCGTCCTCGTCCCCTAACCCTAACCCTAGCCCGAACCCTAACCCTAACCCTTCCACGAAGCCTGACCCTCACCCGTCCCCTAATCCTAACCCGTACGCTAACACTAACCCGTGCCCTCACACGTACGCTCCCCCTAAAGCGTTGTCGTACCCTCCCCTGGACCCTAAACCGTCCCCGTCCCCTAACCCTAACCCTAGCCCGAACCGTAACCCTAACACTTCCCCGAAGCCTGACCCTCACCCGTCCCCTAATCCTAACCCGTACGCTAACACTAACCCGCGCCCTCACACGTACGCTCCCCCTAAAGCGTTGTCGTACCCTCCCCTGGACCCTAAACCGTCCCCGTCCCCTAACCCTAACCCTAGCCCGAAACCTAACCCTAACCCTTCCCCGAAGCCTGACCCTCACCCGTCCCTTAATCCTAACCCGTACGCTAACACTAACCCGCGCCCTCACACGTACGCTCCCCCTAAAGCGTTGTCGTACCCTCCCCTGGACCCTAAACCGTCCCCGTCCCCTAACCCTAACCCTAGCCCGAACCCTAACCATAAGCCTTCCCCGAAGCCTGAGCCCCACCCGTCCCCCAATCCTAACGCGTACGCTAACACTAACCCGCGCCCTCACACGTACGCTCCCCCTAAAGCGTTGTCGTACCCTCTCCTGGACCCTAAGCCGTCCCCGTCCCCTAACCCTAACCCTAGCCCGAACCCTAACCCTAACCCTTCCCCGAAGCCTGACTCTCACCCGTCCCCTAATCCTAACCCGTAGGCTAACACTAACCCGAGCCCTCACACGTACGCTATCCCTAAAGCGTTGTCGTACCCTCACCTGGACCCTAAACCGTCCCCGTCCCCTAACCCTAACCCTAGCCCGAACCCTAACCCTAACCCTTCCCCGAAGCCTGACCCTCACCCGTCCCCTAATCCTAACCCGTACGCTAACACTAACCCGCGCCCTCACACGTACGCTCCCCCTGAAGCGTTGTCGTACCCTCCCCTCGACCCTAAACCGTCCCCATCCCCTAACCCTAACCCTAGCCCGAACCCTAACCTTAACCCTTCCCCGAAGCCTGACGCTCACCCGTCCCCTCATCCTCACCCGTACGCTAACCCTAACCAGCGCCGTCACACGTACGCTCCCCCTAAAGCGTTGTCGTACCCTACCCTGGACCCTAAACCGTACCCGTCCCCTAACCCTAACCCTAGCCCGAACCCTAAACCTAAGCCTTCCCCGAAGCCTGACCCTCACCCGTCCCCTAATCCTAACCCGTACGCTAACACTAACCCGCGCGTCACACGTACGCTCCCCCTAAAGCGTTGTTGTACCCTCCCCTGGACCCTAAGCCGTCCCCGTCCCCTAACCCTAACCCTAGCCCGAACCCTAACCCTAACACTTCCCTGAAGCCTGACCCTCACCCGTCCCCTAATCCTAACCCGTACGCTAACACTAACCCGCGCCCTCACACATACGCTCCCCCTAAAGTGTTGTCGTACCATCCCCTGGACCCTAAACCGTCCCCGTCCCCTAACCCTAACCCTAGCCCGAACCCTAACCCTAACCCTTCCCCGAAGCCTGACCCTCACCCGTTCCCTAATCCTAACCCGTACGCTAACACTAACCCACGCCCTCACACGTACACTCCCCCTAAAGCGTTGTCGTACCCTCCCCTGGACCCTAAACCGTCCCCGTCCCCTAAAACTAACCCTAGCCCGAACCCTAACCCTAACACTTCCCCGAAGCCTGACCCTCACCCATCCCCTAATCCTAACCCGTACGCTAACACTGACCCGCGCCCTCACACGTACGCTCCCCCTAAAGCATTGTCGTACCCTCCCCTTGACCTTAAACCGTCCCCATCCCCTAACCCTAACCCTAGCCCGAACCCTAACCCTAACCCTTCCCCGAAGCCTGACCCTCACCCGTCCCCTAATCCTAACCCGTACGCTAACACTAACCCACGCCCTCACACGTACACTCCCCCTAAAGCGTTGTCGTACCCTCCCCTGGACCCTAAACCGTCCCCGTCCCCTAACCCTAACCCTAACCCTAGCCCGAACCCTAACCCTAACCCTTCCCCGAAGCCTGACCCTCACCCGTCCCCTAATCCTAACCCGTACGCTAACACTAACCTGCGCCCTCACACGTACGCTCCCCCTAAAACGTTGTCGTACCCTCCCCTGGACCCTAAACCGTCCCCGTCCCCTAACCCTAACCCTAGCCCGAACCCTAACCCTAACACTTCCCCGAAGCCTGACCCTCACCCGTCCCCTAATCCTAACCCGTACGCTAACACTAACCCGCGCCCTCACACGTACACTTCCCCTAAAGCGTTGTCGTACCCTCCCCTGGACCCTAAACCGTCCCCGTCCCCTAAACCTAACCCTAGACCGAACCCTAACCCTAACCCTTCCCCGAAGCCTGACCCTCACCCGTCCCCTAATCCTAACCCGTACGCTAACACTGACCCGCGCCCTCACACGTACGCTCCCCCTAAAGCGTTGTCGTACCCTCCCGTGGACCCTAAACCGTCCCCGTCCCCTAACCCTAACCCTAGCCCGAACCCTAACCCTAACCCTTCCCCGAAGCCTGACCCTCACCCGTCCCCTAATCATAACCCGTACGCTAACCCTAACCATCGCCGTCACACGTACGCTCCCCCTAAAGCGTTGTCGTACCCTCCCCTGCACCCTAAACCGTACCCGTCCCCTAACCCTAACCCTAGCCCGAACCCTAAACCTAAGCCTTCCCCGAAGCCTGACCCTCACCCGTCCCCTAATCCTAACCCGTACGCTAACACTAACCCGCGCCTCACACGTACGCTCCCCCTAAAGCGTTGTTGTACCCTCCCCTGGACCCTAAGCCGTCCCCGTCCCCTAACCCTAACCCTAGCCCGAACCCTAACCCTAACACTTCCCCGAAGCCTGACCCTCACCCGTCCCCTAATCCTAACCCGTACGCTAACACTAACCCGCGCCCTCACACATACGCTCCCCCTAAAGTGTTGTCGTACCCTCCCCTGGACCCTAAACCGTCCCCGTCCCCTAACCCTAACCCTAGCCCGAACCCTAATCCTAACCCTTCCCCGAAGCCTGACCCTCACCCGTCCCCTAATCCTAACCCGTACGCTAACACTAACCCACGCCCTCACACGTACACTCCACCTAAAGCGTTGTCGTACCCTCCCCTGGACCCTAAACCGTCCCCGTCCCCTAAAACTAACCCTAGCCCGAACCCTAACCCTAACCCTTCCCCGATGCCTGACCCTCACCCATCCCCTAATCCTAACCCGTACGCTAACACTGACCCGCGCCCTCACACGTACGCTCCCCCTAAAGCATTGTCGTACCCTCCCCTGGACCTTAAACCGTCCCCATCCCCTAACCCTAACCCTAGCCCGAACCCTAACCCTAACACTTCCCCGAAGCCTGACCCTCACCCGTCCCCTAATCCTAACCCGTACGCTAACCCTAACCAGCGCCCTCACACGTACGCTCCCCCTAAAGCGTTGTCGTACCCTCCCCTGGACCCTAAACCGTCCCCGTCCCCTAACCCTAACCCTAGCCCGAACCCTAACCCTAAGCCTTCCCCGAAGCCTGACCCTCACCCGTCACCTAATCCTAACCCGTACGCTAACACTAACCCGCGCCTCACACGTACGCTCCCCCTAAAGCGTTGTTGTACCCTCCCCTGGACCCTAAGCCGTCCCCGTCCCCTAACCCTAACCCTAGCCCGAACCCTAACCCTAACACTTCCCCGAAGCCTGACCCTCACCCGTCCCCTAATCCTAACCCGTACGCTAACACTAACCCGCGCCCTCACACATACGCTCCCCCTAAAGTGTTGTCGTACCATCCCCTGGACCCTAAACCGTCCCCGTCCCCTAACCCTAACCCTAGCCCGAACCCTAACCCTAACCCTTCCCCGAAGCCTGACCCTCACCCGTTCCCTAATCCTAACCCGTACGCTAACACTAACCCACGCCCTCACACGTACACTCCCCCTAAAGCGTTGTCGTACCCTCCCCTGGACCCTAAACCGTCCCCGTCCCCTAAAACTAACCCCAGCCCGAACCCTAACCCTAACACTTCCCCGAAGCCTGACCCTCACCCATCCCCTAATCCTAACCCGTACTCTAACACTGACCCGCGCCCTCACACGTACGCTCCCCCTAAAGCATTGTCGTACCCTCCCCTTGACCTAAAACCGTCCCCATCCCCTAACCCTAACCCTAGCCCGAACCCTAACCCTAACCCTTCCCCGAAGCCTGACCCTCACCCGTCCCCTAATCCTAACCCGTACGCTAACACTAACCCACGCCCTCACACGTACACTCCCCCTAAAGCGTTGTCGTACCCTCCCCTGGACCCTAAACCGTCCCCGTTCCCTAACCCTAACCCTAACCCTAGCCCGAACCCTAACCCTAACCCTTCCCCGAAGCCTGACCCTCACCCGTCCCCTAATCCTAACCCGTACGCTAACACTAACCCGCGCCCTCACACGTACGCTCCCCCTAAAACGTTGTCGTACCCTCCCCTGGACCCTATACCGTCCCCGTCCCCTAACCCTAACCCTAGCCCGAACCCTAACCCTAACACTTCCCCGAAGCCTGACCCTCACCCGTCCCCTAATCCTAACCCGTACGCTAACACTAACCCGCGCCCTCACACGTACACTTCCCCTAAAGCGTTGTCGTACCCTCCCCTGGACCCTAAACCGTCCCCGTCCCCTAAACCTAACCCTAGACCGAACCCTAACCCTAACCCTTCCCCGAAGCCTGACCCTCACCCGTCCCCTAATCCTAACCCGTACGCTAACACTGACCCGCGCCCTCACACGTACGCTCCCCCTAAAGCGTTGTCGTACCCTCCCGTGGACCCTAAACCGTCCCCGTCCCCTAACCCTAACCCTAGCCCGAACCCTAACCCTAACCCTTCCCCGAAGCCTGACCCTCACCCGTCCCCTAATCATAACCCGTACGCTAACCCTAACCATCGCCGTCACACGTACGCTCCCCCTAAAGCGTTGTCGTACCCTCCCCTGCACCCTAAACCGTACCCGTCCCCTAACCCTAACCCTAGCCCGAACCCTAAACCTAAGCCTTCCCCGAAGCCTGACCCTCACCCGTCCCCTAATCCTAACCCGTACGCTAACACTAACCCGCGCCTCACACGTACGCTCCCCCTAAAGCGTTGTTGTACCCTCCCCTGGACCCTAAGCCGTCCCCGTCCCCTAACCCTAACCCTAGCCCGAACCCTAACCCTAACACTTCCCCGAAGCCTGACCCTCACCCGTCCCCTAATCCTAACCCGTACGCTAACACTAACCCGCGCCCTCACACATACGCTCCCCCTAAAGTGTTGTCGTACCCTCCCCTGGACCCTAAACCGTCCCCGTCCCCTAACCCTAACCCTAGCCCGAACCCTAATCCTAACCCTTCCCCGAAGCCTGACCCTCACCCGTCCCCTAATCCTAACCCGTACGCTAACACTAACCCACGCCCTCACACGTACACTCCACCTAAAGCGTTGTCGTACCCTCCCCTGGACCCTAAACCGTCCCCGTCCCCTAAAACTAACCCTAGCCCGAACCCTAACCCTAACCCTTCCCCGAAGCCTGACCCTCACCCATCCCCTAATCCTAACCCGTACGCTAACACTGACCCGCGCCCTCACACGTACGCTCCCCCTAAAGCATTGTCGTACCCTCCCCTGGACCTTAAACCGTCCCCATCCCCTAACCCTAACCCTAGCCCGAACCCTAACCCTAACACTTCCCCGAAGCCTGACCCTCACCCGTCCCCTAATCCTAACCCGTACGCTAACCCTAACCAGCGCCCTCACACGTACGCTCCCTCTAAAGCGTTGTCGTACCCTCCCCTGGACCCTAAACCGTCCCCGTCCCCTAACCCTAACCCTAGCCCGAACCCTAACCCTAAGCCTTCCCCGAAGCCTGACCCTCACCCGTCACCTAATCCTAACCCGTATGCTAACACTAACCCGCGCCCTCACACCTACGCTCCCTCTAAAGCGTTATCGTACCCTCCCCTGGACCCTAAGCCGTCCCCGTCCCCTAACCCTAAACCTAGCCCGAACCCTAACCTTAACCCTTCCCCGAAGCCTGACCCTCCCCCGTCCCCTCATACTCACCCGTACGCTAACACTAACCCGCGCCCTCACACGTACGCTCCCCCTAAAGCATTGTCGTACCCTCCCCTGGAACCTAAACCGTCCCCGTCCCCTAACCCTAACCCTAGCCCGAACCCTAACCCTAACCCTTCCCCGAAGCCTGACCCTCACCCGTCCAATAATCCTAACCCGTACGCTAACACTAACCCGTGCCCTCACACATACGCTCCCCCTAAAGCGTTGTCGTACCCTCCCCTGGACCGTAAACCGTCCCCGTCCCCTAATCCTAAACCTAGCATGAACCCTAACCCTAACCCTTCCCCGAAGCTTGACCCTCACTCTTCCCATAATCCTAACCCGTACGCTAACACTAACCCGTGCCCTCACACGTACGCTCCCCCTAAAGCGTTGTCGTACCCTCCCCTGGACCCTAAACCGTCCCCGTCCCCTAACCCTAACCCTAGCCCGAACCGTAACCCTATCACTTCCCCGAAGCCTGACCCTCACCCGTCCACTAATCCTAACCCGTACGCTAACACTAACCCGCGCCCTCACACCTACGCTCCCCCTAAAGCGTTGTCGTACCCTCACCTGGACCCTAAACCGTCCCCGTCCCCTAAATCTAACCCTAGCCCGAACCCTAACCCTAACCCTTCCCCGAAGCCTGACCCTCACCCGTCCCCTAATCCTAACCCGTACGCTAACACTAACCCACGCCCTCACACGTACGCTCCCCCTAAAGCGTTGTCGTACCCTCTCCTGGACCCTAAACCGTCCCCGTCCCCTAACCCTAACCTTAGCCCGAACCCTAACCCTAACCCTTCCCCGAAGCCTGACCCTCACCCGTCCCGTAATCCTGACCCGTACGCTAACACTAACCCGCGCCCTCACACGTACGCTCCCCCTAAAGCGTTGTCATACCCTCACCTGGAACCTAAACCGTCCCCGTCCCCTAACCCTAACCCTAGCCCGAACCCTAACCCTAACCCTTCCCCGAAGCCTGACCCTCACCCGTCCCCTAATCCTAACCCGTACGCTAACACTAACCCGCGCCCTCACACGTACGCTCCCCCTAAAGCGTTGTCGTACCGTCACCTGGACCCTAAACCGTCCCCGTCCCCTAACCCTAACCCTAGCCCGAACCCTAACCCTAACCCTTCCCCGAAGCCTGACCCTCACCCGTCCCCTAATCCTAACCCGTACGCTAACACTAACTCACGCCCTCACACGTACGCTCCCCCTAAAGCGTTGTTGGACTCTCCTCTGGACCCTAAACCGTCCCCGTCCCCTAAACCTAACCCTAGCCCGAACCCTAACCCTAACCCTTCCCCGAAGCCTGACCCTCACCCGTCCCCTAATCCTAACCCGTACGCTAACACTAACCCGCGCCCTCACACGTACGCTCCCCCTAAAGCGTTGTTGTACCCTCCCCTGGACCCTAAACCGTCCCCGTCCCCTAAACCTAACCCTAGTCCGAAACCTAACCCTAATCCTTCCCCGAAGCCTGACCCTCACCCGTCCCCTAATCCTAACCCGTACGCTAACACTAACCTGCGCCCTCACACCTATGCTCCCCCTAAAGCGTTGTCGTACCCTCCCCTGGACCCTAAACCGTCTCCGTCCCCTAACCCTAACCCTAGCCCGAACCCTAACCCTAACCCTTCCCCGAAGCCTGACCCTCACCCGTCCCCTAATCGTAACCCGTACGCTAACACTAACTCGCGCCCTCACACCTACGCTCCCCGTAAAGCGTTGTCGTACCCTCACCTGGACCCTAAACCGTCCCCGTCCCCTAACCCTAACCCTAGCCCGAACCCTAACCCTAAGCCTTCCCCTACGCCTGACCCTCACCTGTCCCGTAATCCTGACCCGTACGCTAACACTAACCCGCGCCCTCACACATACGCTCCCCCTAAAGCGTTGTCGTACCCTCACCTGGAACCTAAACCATCCCCGTCCCCTAAACCTAAGCCTAGCCCGAACCCTAACCCTAACCCTTCCCCGAAGCCTGACCCTCACCCGTCCCCTAATCCTAACCCGTACGCTAACACTAACCCATGCCCTCACACGTACGCTCCCCCTAAAGCGTTGTCGTACCGTCACCTGGACTCTAAACCGTCCCCGTCCCCTAACCCTAACCCTAGCCCGAACCCTAACCCTAACCCTTCCCCGAAGCCTGACCCTCACCCGTCCCCTAATCCTAACCCGTACGCTAACACTAACCCGCGCCCTCACACGTACGCTCCCCCTAAAGCGTTGTTGTACCCTCCCCTGTACCCTAAACCGTCCCCGTCCCCTAACCCTAACCCTAGCCCGAACGGTAACCCTAAACCTTCCCCGAAGCCTGACCCTCACCTGTGCCCTAATCCTAACCCATACGCTAACACTAACCCGCGCCCTCACACGTACGCTCCCCCAAAGAGTTGTCGTACACTCACCTAGACCCTAAACCGTCTCCGTCCCCTAATCCTAACCCTAGCCCGAACCCTAACCCTAAAACTTCCCCGAAGCCTGACCCTCACTCGTCCCCTAATCCTAACCC